>NC_133666.1:697361436-697628936 GCF_037893015.1 Macrotis lagotis
GTTTTCTAAGAGCAAACTTGTCTGGCAACTGTGGGTATTGGAGCATCTGGTTGTCTAGAGAAGAGTGTTAGCCCAGCTCCTGAGAGGAAGCTGCTTGGGGAGAGGGGAGGAGAAGGGCCCATGTTTCTTTTCCCACTCCACCCCCCCACACAGCTCCTGACCAGAGGTGGACCTTGTGAACTTTGAAGTTTGAAAGATATGAACCCTCACATGTGAATGTCCTTTCCAATATCCCCAGATCAACTGAAGACACTGGGAGCCAAGGACAAACCAAAATATGTTGAAAAGACTTCAAAACTCTGCAAGGACCTCTCCTCCCCCACCCCTCCACCACCCACCTCAAAGATATACCATGTCTAAGGAGAATTTCATGGGGCCCCCATAAAAGGGAAAAAGGCATTCTAGCCAAAGGACTTGCAGGGGCCGTCGCCCCTTTTGCCACATGTATCATGTGCTGTAAGCTGGATGCTGGATGTGCCTCATGAGAGGCTTGTGACCAGGTTTAGAAAGGCTATTTTCCTATCAACAATTCTTCCTATACCACCTTAGTCTATTCCCACGTCTAAAAGCTGTCCGGTTTGCTAAATGATGCAACAGATAAAGAGGGCAACACACTGGTGGGGGCTCATGAGGTTTGGTCATGGAAAAACTAGCCCTCCCTCCCTCAATTTTCTCCTGAGTTAGCTTAGAGCAGAGTGGGCAGACGGACCTGCCAGAAACCCTCTGGGAGCTTAAGACTGCCAGTAAGATTGGGAGTCAGATCTCCTGAGCCCAGGGTATAAACCCTCTCTGTATCTTGAATTGGTCTCATAAAAAGAGAAACCTGGGATTGTTCATTTAGCTTGAACAAATTCCCTTGGTCCATGCTGAGGAAAGGGTAACAAACAATAGTCAGGGCTTGGCTACAAATGTACCAAACTGAAGTTAGAGCAGAGAGCCCAAATTCTGTGCAAACAACAGAAATTTCCTAATGCTGAGGGGCGCAGTTCTGAACTGTTGGGATTGTATTAATAACTTGCTTGATATAATTTGTAAAATCATTTTGAAATGGACTGCACGAACCCAGGCTCAGTAAATTGCTCCTAGACTAAAATCTAGCTAATTGGCTTTGGAGGGTCTATGAGAAGCTCACCCTTTAACTCTCTTCCTCCTCCACCCTGCCCACCTTGGTCCCCCAGGGTGCTTTTTCTCTATTTTGTTACTTGTATCCTCTATTGTCTCTGTGTCCCAGTACACCCTGTCCAAAACAGCCCTTGTGGTCCTCCCTTCTCACCAAGCCAAATCTCATCCATTTCTTTCCCCAGTTCCCCCATGGGGAGTCAGTCTCATACCCTGGAAGACTTCTTTGGAGTTTTAAAAAATTCTGTGGGCAGAGCAAGACTGAACTTGGATTGGATATATCATCTCTCATTTCTACTATTTGGAGGTCAAGCCCTAGACTTGGAGTCAGGAGGATCTGGACTTAAATCCTCCCAGCTGGGTGATCCCGGGTAAATCACTTAACCACCCAACCCTCAGTTTCTCATCTGTAAAATGGAAATTGTGGTCTTTCCTGCAGCATCTACCTCATGGAGTTCTAGCAGTCTCAAGGGAGATGTCTATTAAAAACTTTGAAATACTAGATAAATGTAGAAATTATCTTTGTTGTTATTATGGCCAAAATCTCATGCTCCTCACCTTTCTTGATGGACTGCAGGTAAAAATGGTCTGAGGTCAAATTGCTTCCCTGTCTTTATTCTTGTATATTTAAGGTACCAACTCTGTTACTGGATAGATAGAATAACTGCCTTTTGTAACTAAATAAGAGTGTTGGAAAATAAGCCCATCTTCTGTTGACCCCTAAAAGGGAAGGAAGACTGAAACAGTGGTGAGAGCCCTGACTCTAGAGTCAGGAGGTCTTTGTTCACATCCTATCCTTTGATAACTTAGTACCTGTGTGGCCTTGAGCAGTGATAGCATACTTTACCTGTCTTTGGGCTTCAGTTTCCTCCTATATAAAGTGGGGGGACAAGATAATCTCTAAAATCACTTCTGACTCTATAGGTCTGTAATCTTATAAAACCATCTTCAGAGCAACTACAGAGACAATAGGGATGATAGTAGTAGCAAGTGTTGGCAATCAGCTCTCTAAAAATCCATGTACACACGATATGTATTTAAGTTGAATCAGCATTATTATTTTTTTCTCCATTGCTGTTTAAAATCTCAAAATTAAGAAAGCCAACTCCGCTTTGTAGTGTTTGCTAATCCTTAGTATAAATGCTCGCACTGAAAATTTAGCAATCAGCTCTCAAAACCAGGTTGAGACACCTGGGTGAGATGTGCACCTCGTGGCTTTAATGTCTTCTTCTAGGTCTCTATATTTCAAAAGCTTTGCATTTTCTGTAGTTTGGAGTTAATGAGTATCTGGAATGACAGCATCTGTTTGAACCTTTATTCATAAATTTTTGTGAATTGGCTATATGTTGGTGACGTTGTGGTCAACAATTTTGTCTGTAATGATGCCTCATATCCAGTGCAGTTTACTTGTTGAATCCTCTAGGATATTTTGGGGTTCATATTTGTAGGGAAGGCATTTTGACTTTTAGTTTATAAATGATGGTGAACTTCTGGAGTATGAGTTTAGTTACCTGATCACGGGTGCTAAAAGTCTCTAATCTGAACTAATGTGTTTCACAGTTTTCATCACTTAATTGTATAATCTGCATTGAATAGTAAGTCTGGACTGCATTGGTAGCCTTTATTAAACCTTCCTTTTTTATAAACTAATTACTATGACTCAGCCATTGATACTTCTCTGTTGATATTTGTTGGCTGAATTCATGTGGATTTTGCCCTAGAGCGCCCTTTGATTCCATTCCTAGATCTTAGCTGTCTGAAGACAAACCATTTTCAGGTACACCTAGACTAAAATCCAGCTAAATTGGCTTTGGAGGATCTATGAGAAGCTCACACTCTAACTCTCCTCCACCCTGCCCACCTTGGTCCCCCAGAGTGCTTTTTCTCTATTTTTGTTACTTGTATCCTCTATTGTCTCTGTGTCCCAGTCAGAGTGGTTACACCCTGTCCAAAACAGCCCTTCGGGTCCTCCCTCCTCACCAAGCCAAATCTCATCCGTTTCTTTCCTCAGTTCCTCCACTGGGAGTCAGTCTCATAGCCTGGACGCCTAATAATAGTTTTTTAATAGAAATTTTATTTGTTTTCCAATTATATGCAATAGTATATAATTGCTACCTATCATTTTTATAAGGATTTGAATTTTACACTTTTCCCCCACCCTCCCTTCCCTCCCCCCTCCCCCCACAGAAGGCGGTCTGATAATCTTTACATTGTTTCCATGCTATACACTGATCAAAATTGAATGTCTTGAGAGAAAAAAAATATATCCTTGAGGAAGAAATAAAATATTAGAAATGGAAAATTATATAATATATAAGACAGCTTTTTTTTTTTTGAAAAATTGAAGGTAATAATCTTTGGTCTTTGTTTAATCTCCACAGTTTAAGCTCCTAGAATTGCCCCTGATTATTGCCCTGATGGAATGAGCAAGTCCATTAATAAGGTTGATCATCACCCCCATGTTGCTGTTAGGGTGTACAATGTTCTTCTGGTTCTTCTCATCTGGCTCAGCATCAGATCATGCAAGTCTTTCCAGGCTTCTCTGAAAACCTGTCCCACCTGATTTCTTTTTCTGTTTGTCTTGTCTTGTTTTGTTTTTAGGGGTTTTTTTGGCAAGGCAATGGGGTTAAGTGACTTGCCCAAGGTCACACAGGTAATTACTAAATGTCTGAGGCTGGATTTGAACTCAGGTTCTCCTGACTTCAGGGCCAGTACTCTATCCACTGTGCCACCTAGCTGCCCCCCCCATTTCTAATAGAACAATAGTGTTTCATACATGTATACCACAATTTGTTCAGCCATTCCCCAATTGATGGACATTCACTCAATTTCCAGTTTTTTGCCACCACAAACAGAGCTGCTATGAATATTTTTGTACAAGTGATGTTTATACCCTTTTTCTTGATTTCTTCAGGATATAGACCTAATAGTGGTATTGCTGGGTCAAAGGGTATGCACATTTTTATTGCCCTTTGGGCTTAATTCCAAATTACTCTCCATAAAGTTTTGGTATTTCTTAACCTTTAGAGTTTCTTAATGAATCTGGCTTATTTCTGTACATTTCTAAATTAAAATTTTTAAATCATTAACTTTGTTCATTAACATTATTATTTTATTCTTGTTATTAATTATGTGTTTTGTCACTGCAGGTGAAAAGTTTGAGTATGTAATAGCTTGCAGCCTTCTTATGCCCTTCATACATCTTTCCATAGTCCTTTGGGTCTCTCTCCTTTTCTGGCTCTAAGGAGAGAAGACTGCTCACTAATTGCTCCCAGAAGTCAGTTCTTCCCAGTCCTTAAGTGATCAACACCTGGATGGCCCACGGATCTTAGGAGCTTTGCAGTTTTATATTGAGAGAAAGAGAGAGACCAAGGGAGCTAGAGCCTCATAGAAACCTGCCCACCTTTAGCAGGTTGGATAGGGCTAAGCACGGGGATTTCTGGGACTCCTTTGGAAGCAAGGCTTACACTCATGGATATTTCTCAGCCCCTCCAGTCCCCTTTCCCTATATAGTCCCCCTTTTCTCTCTAGGGGCCTGTGTGATTCCTACAATAAACACATAATCAGTGTACACTGCATGAATGATAGATTTTAAGCTTTTCTAGAGTATGGAACACCATTTCAAAAAATAGGGGCCTGTGATTTCATCAATGTACAGAGCTCCAGTGAGGGACACTCTCTGCCAATTCAGAGTGGTACCTATTCCAAAACTTACCTTTTCAAGGAATTACCTGGAGCCCTGAGTTGCCCAGGATCCCATAGCCAGTCAGAGATAGGAGTCTAGCTTTAAGGAAATAGCATGAACAAAGTTACCGAGGTAAGAATACATCATGGAATGCCCTTGTAGGTCAAGGGCAGTCTAGTGAGGACAGGAAGAGACCTGGGAGGTCACCTGGGGCTGGCTGGACTGTGGATTGGTCCCAATATCAGCATCACAATGTTGGTGGGCAATGGGAGCCACTGATGAATGTAGAGTAGGGGCTTAAGTGATTAAGTATGCTATTAGGAGGATGAACATGGTGGCCTGGGTCAAATGGATGAGCTGGAGAAATGAGAAGCAGGCAGACAAGTCATCAGGGTACAGGGGGCTTCAGTCATTCATCAGAGAGCTGGAAGGGATCAAAGAGATCATTGAGTCCAACCCCCCAATCATTTTATAGAAGGGGAAATACCCAGAGGTGTTCAGGATTTCCTTCAAGGTCATACAACTGAGTTGGGAATCAAAATGGGATTTACTCCAGACACAGGACCTGCTCATGTTGGAGCATGAGCTTAGAGTCAATGGAGTCCTGAAGGAGGGGCAGTTATTGAATCGATGAAATGCACTGAACTTGACTGAATGGATGGTAGGTACCTGGACATAGTAAGGAACCCTGACTCTAGAGTTCAAGGATGAAGGATCCAAAGGGGCAGCTAGGGGGCCAGGTCTGGTGTCAGGGATGCTTGAGTTCAAATTCGGTCGCAGATGCTTGTATGACCTTGGGCAAGTCGATTTACCTGTTTGCCTCAGTTTCCTTATCTGTAAAATGAACTGGAGAAGGAAATGTCAAACCACTCTAGTACCTTTGCAAAGAAAATCCCCAGTGGGGACTTGAAATCTGACTCATTCTATCTTTAATGCTTTTTCAGCTCAGCTCTCTGGGTCTCTGTTTTTTCCATCTGTAAAATGAGGGGTTGACTCAGTGGTCTCTGAGGTCTCTTCCAGCTTTAGGGTTTCTCTAGGGAAGGGGAGGGAGTCTTTGCTAACTATACTGAGAAGGGTGGGATCACCAATAGAAACATGGAAATTAGGAAGAAGGGAGAATGATTAACTTATTTAGGGACATGTTTGAGTTGGAGAAGTGTCTGAGATGCCCAGAGAATGTCCAAGAAGGAGATACAGGGTTGGCCCCCAAAGTAGAGGGATTGGGGGGCGGCTAGGTGGCATAGTGGATAAAGCATCGGCCTGGGAGTCAGGAGTACCTGGGTTCAAATCTGGTCGCAGACAATAATGACCTAGCTGTGTGGCCTTGGGCAAGCCACTTAACCCCATTTGCCTTGCAAAAAAATAAAAACCTAAAAAAAAAAAGTAGAGGGACTGGGATTGAAGGTCCAGCCTTGGTAGGCAGCCACCCAAAGGTGACAGTGGAAGGCAGAGTTATATAGAGTGTCATTCATGGTCACCCCAGGATGGGCAAATGGTTCCTTTTTTGGTCAGGATGTTCCAGTAGATGATTAATAACTGGCTCTCCAAAAAAAAAAAAAAAAGATTGAACACACTTTTCAATTCAATCTGCATTTTAACAATAGAGGAACAATAGTACAATAAGTCAAGCCCAGATTTGTAACTTTTGCCCATTTCTTTTTTTTTTTTTAATGCTTTTGTCCATTTCTGAGGAGTAAACACTCATTCTGAAAATTTAACAATCAACTTCCCCAGGCTGTTTGAGCTGGTTGCTACATACCTGTTATAGGTGAGAGGAAATCAAGAAACATACTGTTCCCTACTCCCTGTTCCCTGAGGGTGTTGGGAATGCTAAGAATTCATTAAACAACCTTTTATTTTGTTTTTGTTCAGTCATTTTTCAGTCACATCAGACTTTGTGACCCCATTTAGGGTTTTCTTATTTTTTTATTTAAGGCAATGGGGTTAAGTGACTTGCCCAAGGTCACACAGTTAAGAAATTATTAAATGTCTGAGACCAGATTTGAACTCAGGTCCTCCTGACTCCAGAACCAGTGCTCTATCCACTGTGCCACCTAGCTGCCCCTCATTTAAGGTTTTCTTGACAAAGATACTAGAAGGGTCTGCTATTTCTTTTTCCAAGTCATCTGACAAACAGGAAAATTAAGGCAAACAAGATTAAGTGACTTGCCCAGGGTCACACAGCTAGTAAGTGTCTGAGGTCCTATTTGAACTCAGGTCTTCCTGACTACAGACCCAGTTGTCTATACACCATGGCACCACTTAGTCCCTTATTGCATTTATCTATCTATCTATCTATCTATCTATCTATCTAACAAATCACTGCTGTTCGATGGATGGAAGCTCCTTGAAGTTGGAGATTGTTCATTTTGTTCCCTACCCATAGTACACTTAATAACATTTGTGCTATTTCAGATGCCTGGATAACTGGAGCCCCCATACCAGTTGGATGATTTATTTCCCAAACTCCTTTTCGATTTCTTCCTTTCCCCAAGGTCTGCCTTAAACTTGCAGGAAAATAGTGCTTCTATTTCTCTCTCCCTTGTCCTTCTCTTTAATTGTGCCTCTCTTCTTTTTCCTGAATTTCCTCATCCAAGAATCAAATCATCAAGCAATCAAAAAAAAGCCTTTATTCGATACCTGCTATAGCCCAGGCACTATTATAAGAGCTAGGGATACAGAAAAAGAATGAAAACATCTCTTTATTTTCTTAATATAAAATGCTAC
Organism: Macrotis lagotis; assembly: GCF_037893015.1. Lineage (NCBI taxonomy): Eukaryota > Metazoa > Chordata > Mammalia > Peramelemorphia > Peramelidae > Macrotis > Macrotis lagotis. The sequence continues at coordinate 697,368,968 of NC_133666.1, forward strand.
TCTACTGCCCCTTTTTTCTAATCTGTTTTAGTTGAAAATTCCAGAAGAGTGCTGCCCTACCAAGTGTCAATGATATCTAGGAAATTGAATTTGCCTCTTGTTTTAGCATCTCTGGGTCACCCTGTTAATTGCCCAAGCTTTGTGCATTTATATGCAGGCATTTGGGTTCATGGGTATCTCTTTGAATATTCTCTCCTGTGAATGACTGGTTCCTTTTACAGCCATTCTTCCCAAGGTTGACCCTGACTCTCCATGAGGTCTGACTTGGCAGATCTATGTGAGCAGTCCCTTTGGCTCCTTCATCCATTTACCTGTCCACTTAGGGCATTGATAATTATTAGAAAAAATAGTTCCTTGGATAGAATAAAGTTGCTCTGAAACTGTTCCCCCCACCCCACCCCATTTCAACTAGTTCTATCTCCTAGAAACAAGTACAATAAGACCAACTCTTCCTTGGGACAGTCCTTGAAGTTATTGGGAGATATGACTAATGTTCCTCCACCCTTCCCTCCCCAATTCCCCAACCCCAAGGCTTCCTTCTTTTAGGCCAAATGTCCTCAGCTCCTTCAACTGACATCATCATCATCATGATCACATTTTTTATCATTAGGAAGATTACCAATGTCTAATCCTGAGGCACTACCATTACGTGCTATATAGGGGCTGAGATTCTGGACCCATTCCCTACCCAATCATGAGATCAAGACACTGGGTCTCTAATGAGGAGAGTAGGCTCCCTGTTCCCATACACATTGGACCATTATTTCTCCCAACTTGGTGCCCCAGAGAAGATTTTCTGTACCACTTACCATATGACTCATGTTTGGGGAAAGTAAAAAGTACCCATTGTACCATGTGAATCAGATATGGTACAAGGAATTTATTCCTACACACAAAAGAAATACTAAAAATAATAGACTCAGCACAAGAATGAATTAAACGGGCTTTAGTAACAACTCAAAACTACCATTACAATCTTCTGAGTATTTAAGTCAAGTAGGTGCCTAAAGCATCTTTCAGGGTTGCTAGTTAGAACCTTTTTACACCTCACTTTGATTCTAAACCATCTCTCTAAACAACTCCCATACTCATCTGATGGTTTTAAAAAAAAAATCCAGACCCAAGTCCCTATTCTTTTTGGTAACCCTCTTCTCCAAGAGAAAGAGACTCCTCTGCTGCTACCTGCTAACACCTCCCTGGACCCAGGACCTCCAGACATTTCCAATTTATGGGGCAGGGCGTAGCTTTCTCTTTTTCTGGTCATTTCTTTTTTATTATTATTATATAAATGTTTTACTTGTTTTCCAATTACATACAATGGTAGTTTCTACCAATCATTTTTTGAGAGGTTTTGAGTTTTACAATTCTCCTTCCCTCCCTCCCTTCTCTCTCCCCTCCTCCCAACAGAAGGCAATGTGATATAGGCTTTATATTTGCATCCCTGATAAGCATAGATCCAAATTGAAGAGAGAAGAATCAGATCCAAAAGGAAGAAAGAAAACATCAGAGAGAGCAGAATGACGGGATACATAAGACAACTTTTGAAATTGAAGATAATAAACTTTGGTCTTCCTTTAAACTCCACAGTTCCCTCTCTGGATACAGATGGTATTCTGCATCCCAAATCCCCTAAAATTGTCCCTGATTATTGCACCGAATGAACAAGTCCATCAAAGTTGATCATTAAGGTAACTTTCAAGCCTTGACTCATCCATCTACGATGAGGAAACAACAAAGACCAAAGAGATGACCCAAATCCTGACTCAGATTTGATGGGCAGGACATCTGCTTTAGAGGCAGAGAGACAAGTGAGTGAAAAAGAGTAGGGGGGGGAGTTAGGGGCTGCCCTTTTCCCCTTCTCTACTGGGCTCCTATGAAGAGGTAGAAATAGCTTTGACACGATTTATAGCTGAAAAGGAAGAGAGAATCTGATGGAATGGGCATTCTCATCTCTACGGCCCAACCAATTGACCAGTTCTTTAGGCTCTGCAGTCTATAAAGGGACTCTCTTCATTTTCTCACATGCTCAACGAGAAATAGGAATGGCAACTCTCAGCCTGCCTCCCAGGACAGCTACCAATATTTAATACAACCTCACTGCATAGGAAACCATGAAACACTATCATAGGATAAACAGCTCTATGTCTTAGTGGACAGAGCACGGGGTCTGGAATCAGGAAACCTGAGTTCCAATTTATCCTCAGACTCTGTGTGACCCTGGGCAAGTCACTTAACCTATATTTGCTTCAATTTCCTCAACTGAAAAATATGTATAATAAAAGCATGATTGTGAGCATCAGATGATATACCTGTAAAAGTCCTTAACCTAGTGCCATAGGAAAGCTTATTCACTCCTTTCCATGTACAGTTAGGTCTTCTTTCTTTTCCTTTTGGTTTTTGCAAGGTAATGGTGGGGTGGTTAAGTGATTTGACCAAAGTCACACAGCTAGCAAGTATCAAGTGTCTGAGGCTGTATTTAAACTCAGGTTCTCCTGACTCCAGGGCTGGTACTCTATCCACTGAGCCACCTAGCTGTCTTGCTTTTTTCTTTCTTTCTTTTTTGAGGCAATGGGGTTTAGTGACTTGCCCAGGGTCACACAGCCAGTAAGAATCTATGGCTGGATTTGAACTCAGTCTTTCTCATTCAAGGATCTGTACTTTATCCACTGCAGCACCACATACAGCTAAGCTTTTAAAAATTTCATGTAATTAGATCTGGCCCAGACTTCTACTTTGCAGAGGTCTTTTTGGATCCGGAATCCACCACCCGACACTAAGCTTGTTAGTTATCATTCTAAGCTTTGTATCATCAGCATTTGAGCAGCAAGAGAGATGTGTCTGTGATTCCAGTCAAGACACACATTCATGGGCGGCTAAGTGGTGCAGTAGATAGAACACCAGGAGGACCTGAGTTCAAATATGGCCTTAGACATGTAATAATTACCTAGCTGTGTGGCCTTGGGCAAGCCACTTAGCCTCATTGTCTTGCAAAAAAATCTAAAAAAAAAAGACACATTCATTCAATGTCTCCTTCATACAGAGGATAGATAAGGGTAAGGGATGATGACAAGTTGAACAAAGAAAGGGTCCTTGCCCTCTTGGCATATACCACTTAGTTGCCTGCATGGTCCTTTGTTCAAGTCATTCAGGGAAATATGAAAAATAGTGAGATTCTAGGATACAGTGTTGTAAATGCAATTCATTAGCATTTTGCACTCTTCCACTCATTCCTCACCCAACGACCTGTGCTCTCCTCCTGACCATGAAGAGGTCACAGGAGATGATACCCAAATGCCCTGCTGAAGTCAGGCTTCCTCTGGTATTTCCCAGATTTGCTGGGTTAATGAGCATGTCAAAGAAGAGAATGAAGTTGGTCTGGTGTGGCCTGTTCTTGAAGCTGTGAGGCTTCCTGGTGAACATCAGAAACTTTATTTGTCAGAAGCCATTCCTTTGACTAGGGATAAATTGCTGACTTGGAGTCAGGCAGACCTGTGTTCAAATCCCACCTTCAACACTTTTTAGTTGTGTGACCCTGGTGTCTCTCCTGCCTTTGGTTTCCTCACCTGCGAAGGAGGAAAATAACCCTGTTATTCAGGGTTTTTGTGAGGACGAATGAGATCATTGTCAAATATTCTGCAACATTCAAAGATCACAGGAGTGTTTTCTATTATGATCTCAAGATTTTTCCAGCAGAATTTTTTTTTAAAATGAGACATAGAAGAAAAACAGAGTAACATGATTGTGTGTATGTATGCATGTATGTAAAACCTATATTGGATCACTTGCTGTCTTGGGGAAGGGAGGGAAGGGAAGGATGGAGAAAAATTTAGAACACAAAATTTTACAAAAATGAATCATATAGGGGGTGGCTAGGTGGCACAGCGGATAGAGCACCAGCCCTGGAGTCAGGAGTCCCTGAGTTCAAATCTGGTCTCAGACACTTAATAATTAGCTAGCTGTGTGGCCTTGGGCAAGTCACTTAGCCCCATTGCCTTGCAAAAAAAACAAACAAACAAAAACCGAATCATATATTTAAGAAAAATACTACTGAGGAAAAAAAGAAGGAAAATAGAGGAAAATGCATCATATATCCCGAGGATAAATTTGTGTTGGAGATAAGGAGGTCATATGGGATAGCAGAGAGGGCAAGACCTGGGAAGTCAGCAGATCTGGGTCTCCACTTTGGCTCTACCACTGGCCAGCCAGTCAACTACCCTCCCTGAGGCTCAATGCCTTCACCTGTAAAATACAGTAAATATCCCTTACTGATGGAGCCTGGCAGGAAACATCCTCCTTCTGAACTCTTGAGAATTTGCAGGAGGGAGATAGGGCACATTTATAATCCTTCCCTCTCTCTCCACTCACCCCCCACCCCCCAGCCCTTTGCTAGTCTTTCTCACCTCTCACCTGGATTATTATTGCAGTCACCTTTAAATTTGCCTTTCTTCCTGGAGCCTCTCCTCACTCTAAATTTTTCTAAAACCCAGGTCTGATTAGGGGACTCCTCACTCTGCAACTCTCAGTGAACTTCAGGGGCTCTCTGTTACCTCTAGTGACCGGCATGTGAACCCCTCTATGTGACTGTTACAGCCTGGCCCCCTTCCTATGTTTCCAGTCTTTTTATGCTTTACTCTCTATACTCTCTGATCTAATTACCCTGGCCCCTGTGCATTTATTGCCACATTGCATCCTGCATCTCCTCTCTTTGCTCCTTGGCCCTGACTGGCCTCCTTGTATGGAATGCATTCCCCCCACATCTCTGCCTCTTAGAATCCCTAGTTTTTCTCAAGGTCCAGTTCATGTACCATCTCTTACATGAAGTCTTCCCTGTTCTCCCGAGCCGCCATGGACAATATGGGGGGAAAAACAATGCTGTTCAAACCAATGGTCCCCTAGAAGGGTGTCAAACCTGGCTTCATTCAAAGCTCCAAATCAGTAACTAAAACTAGAGAAATGAGAAACTAAAGACACATGCACATACAGGTAGGTCTAGATGTGCTCCCCCCAAAAAGGGAGTGGTTGATTCTGTAACAAATGCATGTTAAGAAGCAAAAGAAGGGGCGGCTAGGTAGCACAGTGGATGGAGCACCAGTTGTGGAGTCAGGAGTATCTGAGTTCAATCTGACCTGACACGTAATAATAACCTAGTGTGTGACCTTGGGCAAGCCACTTAACCCCAATGCCTTACAAAAACCAAAAAAAAAAAAAAAAGCAAAAGAAAAAAAAGGTTTTCCATAAGGACTACATGAAGAAATAAGTAAGAGATTTAAAAGATGAAAGATAAACTCTGGAGAGGAGAATTGAAAGGAGAATAAATAGTTTATTAGAGAAAGTAGCAAAAGTTTATTTTAGTTACAGACTCTGGAAACCAAGAGAAATCAATGATTCCATGTGATAGGAAAAAATATTAAAATAAACCCAAAAGGTTAAAAAAAAGAACATCAAAAAAAACTCAAGGAGAAATTATATAAGAGTCATGGGACTTCCTGAAAACCACACATGTGTGCATGCACATGCAAACACACTCAAGTTTGCATGCTTCATTTCAAGAAGTCACATGATATGAAAACCACTCAGACCTTTTAGAACCAGAGGGTAGGGGGCAGCTAGGTGGCTCAGTGGATAGAGCACCGGCCTTGGAGTCAGGAGGAGGACCTGAGTTCAAATCCGGCCTCAGACACTTAATAATTACCTAGCTGTGTGGCCTTGGGCAAGCCACTTAACCCCATTGCCTTGCAAAAACTTAAAAAAAAAAAGAACCAGAGGGTACAGAGGGTAAAATCAAAATAGAAAGAATCTATTGATTACCTTCTGAAAGAAAAACTACAAAAGGAAAGAAATATCCCAAGAATGGCACAGACAAAATCCATGACTTCCAATGCAGAGAACAACTATTTCAAGCATCTAGAAAAAAACAGTTCAGGACCATAGAACTATAGTTAATATCATATAAGACCTGGAATCATCTACCAGAAAAGAGAGGAAATCTTGGAATCCTGGAAATATTGCAAATATTACAAAAGGCAAAATATATATACTTTCAAATGAGTATCACTTTGCCTACAAAGTTGAGTATCAACTAACAGGGGGGAAATAGAAGAGATTTCTAAAAATTTCTATTGAAAGAACAGGCTAGGGTGGCTAGGTGGCATAGTGGATAAAGCACCAGCCTTGGAGTCAGGAGTATCTGGGTTCAAATCCGGTCTCAGACACTTACCTAGCTGTGTGGCCTTGGGCAAGCCACTTAACCCCATTTGCCTTGCAAAAAAAAAAAACCCCTAACAAAAAAGAACAGGCTGATTAGGAGCTTTGAAATGCCAACCCAAGAGTCAGCAGAAACCCACAAAAGGTAAATAATTTTGAGCATTTTGGAAGGGGTTGTATGATGACAAAGTGACAACTGTTGAATGGAAACAGAAGAAAAGAGTCTCTTCAGAAGTTGAATGTTTTCAAATATAAGAATGCTAAACAAGAGAGAGATCCTGAGCATGATTGGTTTTGTTCTGAGGGTCTAAAGAGGGGAAAGGGAAGTAAAGGGACACACTAATGTAGAAAGAGGAAGAACAGGGTAGAACCTGATATTTCTTGTAATTGGGGTATGTGAGAAGATATAGAGGTAGGGGCATGGGTGTCAGAGGCTCTTTAGCCTTATCTGAAATGAACACAAGAGGTTAGAACACAGGCATAAACTTCCCATTCCTGATGAGGATTAAAAGGGAAGTAGAGATGGGAAAGGTGAGAAGAGAGGACTGGTATCTAATGAGGTGTCTTAAACTACTTTTTTAGACAATTGGAGAAAAGTTAAACAACTTAAGGTATAAGAATATAAGGGAATATTATTGTGTCATGGGAAATGATGAAAGAGGTTATATCAGAGAATCTTGAGTAGTGTTAACTGATAGGGGGTGAAGTGAGAAGAGAGCAATTCATATGAGGACACCATCCTACAGTAAAGAAAATAACTTTGAAAGACTTGAGAACACAGACTAGTGCAATGACCTGACACAGAAGGGAGGGACTCGAGATATAGAAACACACGTATTCAATGGATAGATCCATTTGCTTGACTCTGCTTTTTTTTTTAGTTTTTGCAAGGCAATAGGGTTAAGTGACTTGCCCAAGGTCACACAGCTAGGTAATTATTACATGTTTGGATTTAAACTCAGGTCCTCCTGACTCCAGGCCCAGTGCTCTATCCACTGTGCCACCTAGCTGCCCTGATGCTGCTTATTTGTTGCAAGGGTTTTTGGTCCTCTTTTTAATTGGGAGGGTTAGGAGGGATAAAGGGGAAGGAAGGTAGCAGTAGAGATAACAAAAAAAAAAGAGCCATCAAAACTTTTTATTAAATGCACAATGAAAACAGAAAAAGCTCTGACACAAGGACTTTGAAAATAATATGTAGAATTTATTATATACTTAAAAACAAACAGGTGCAGTTAGGTGGTAGGATGGATAGAATACTGGTGCTAGAATGAAGAAGACCTCAGATAGTTGACCCTTACTAGATGTGTGACCCTGGGCAAGTCACTTAATCCTGATTGTCTTGAAAAAATAAATAAATAAAACAAAGCCAGAAATATGAAATGGAGAATTGTGACTCCATTTGCAATTCTCTTTTTGTGTTCTGGTATGTATATTAAAGGGCAACTAGGGGGCATTCAGTGGCTAGAGTGCTAGCCCTGGAGTCAGACAGACACATCATCCTGAGTTCAAATCTAACCTCTGATCCTTACTAGTTATGTGACCCTGAGCAAGTCAATTAAACCTGTTGAGCTCAGTTTCTTTATTTGGCTAATGAGTTGGAGAAGGAAATGGTAAACCAATCTAGTTTCTTTGCCAAGAAAACCCCAACTTGGACAAGACTGAAAATAATTGACAAAATGTAGGTGAAAATACTCTTTTTTGGCTGTTTAAGTTCAAAATAAATTTCTTTTCAAAAAAATTATAAATATCAATATCAATTCTGATTACTGATAGTTCAAGGTCAAGTTGGCTTTTTTGACTGCCAGGGCCTGGTATTCGCTCATGTTGGTCTGGTGGGCACTTAAATCCTTAAGTCATTTTTCTTTTAAATAATTTTATGAATTAAATAATTTAATGAATCCCTCCACAACTGAATATTCCATACATAAAGTAGAAAAGAAAAAGAGAATGCCACCTGAAACTACCAACACGCTTGAGTACAGGACAAGGTGTGAGTCTCCTCAGAGGAGGCCTGTGGTTGATGTTTGCTGACTGCCTGCCTAACTGTAAAGCCTGTTTTCTAAAGGATATGCAGTAACTCAACACACCACTTTCAAAGCTGGCCTGCTTCTCTTGGTCTCCTTCCACCCTTCTGTTTTCTTTTGTACATTTTAAAAATGTTTTTATAATTGAAAATTTTTAAGCCTAACCCTAAATGTTTCAAGGACCATCTTTATCTCTTTTCTTGACAGTACTCTGACTGGCCCCTCCTCCTCCTCAAATCCCTTCCAACTTAAAAAATAAAATATATCCACACATTTTCCCTGTTCCAGAATATCTCATTCTGTACCTTGGTTCTTTTAATTGCCAATCTGACAGTTTGTCTCATTCCTCATTATAGCATTTGACTTTTGACCTCTCCTCTCTAGGTTTTTGGGGCAGCCCCCCTTCCCTCCTACTCTCTCTCTCTCTCTCTCTCTCTCTCTCTCTCTCTCTCCCTCTCTCCCTCTCTCCTCTGGTTCTCGTCCTACCTGTCTGACCACTCCTTCTCTGTCATCTTTGCTGATTCTTCATTTATGTCACTCTCTCTAACCATGGGCACCCCCTCCCAAAGCTCAGTCCTGAACTCTCTTCTCTTCTCCCTCTATTTTATCTCACTGGGTGATCTCCTCAGCTCCCCAGGGGTAAATTACCATGCTTACAAAGGAAGAAGACTCACAGACCTACAAATCTAGCCATAATTTCTCTCCAGATCTCCAATCTCTCCTCATTTTATGTACTTTGAAGCGGATATCTCTCACGCCATCTCAAACTCAGCACGCCCAAAACTGAACTTTCTCTCCAAACTCTCCCTTCTTCCTTACTGTTCAATTCTTTTTGAGGGAATTCACTCTTGCCCCCCCACCAATCTCCCAGACCCACAACTTTGGTGTTTCCTTCCAGACCTCTCTCACAGTCATCCCCTTTTTCCAATCCATCCCTAAATTGGGCTGATGTTCTCCTCTCTCCACACACCCTTCCCTAAGCCTGGTCCAGACCCTCAACCTCCCACGCTCAGTCTCTTACTAGGGTTTCCTAAGAGATTGGGTCAATCATCAGTAAAAGAGAGTTAAATGAGCCCTCCATTGGGGGTTAGGAGCACTGGGTTCAAGCATTGGCTCTGCCAGTTGCTGGTTGGGGGAAAAGGGGGAAACTGCATTTCTGGAAGCTTCCCTAGGAGAGTAGTGTCCAGCTGGGGAAAACTCAGGAGGACTTGGGAAGCTTGAAATGGTCTCCTTCCCTCCCTCCCTCTGTCCAGAACACCTCATCCTCCACAAGCCTTCCTGGATCCCTCCTTCCCCAACTCCAGGTGCCCAACTTCCCAGTTCCTGTGCACGTAGCTACTTTGTACTCTCTATATTAATTGTTTTTTGGTTTTTTGTTTTTGTTTTTAGTTTTTGCAAGGCAATGGGGTTAAGCGGCTTGCCCAGGGCCACACAGCTAGGTCATTGCTAAGTGTCTGAGCCCGGATTTGAACCCAGGGACTCCTGACTCCAGGGCCGGTGCTCTATCCACTGCGCCCCCTAGCCGCCCCCGCCCCTCTATATTAATTCTTTATGAACATACATATGTCTTTGTCTCTCTCAGGAGAATAATAACAGCTGGCATGTATCCAACATTTGAAAATGTGCCAAACTCTTTATAAATATAATTCGGTCCTCACGGTCTAGGAGGCGGCTGCTCTTAGCTCGCTCATTTTACAGATGAGGAAATGGAGGCTAAGAGAGTTTAAATGATTTATCCAGGTTCGCAGCACTAGGAAGTATCTGAGGTGTGATTTGAACTCAGGTCTTCCTACTCCAATTTAGAAGTTTTGTCTAGCAAGCAAGTGGCCCATCTAACTGCTTCCTTATCAGCGGGCTTGACTGTTATTAAATTATTGCAGTTAAGCTGATCATGGTGGGGGGTTCCAAGTGGTTTTTTTTTGGCTCAGTAACAATGATTGTGATTGATTGATGTTGGATGGCCATCTCTGAGCCTTTGCCCAGGCCTTGCCTTAGGCCCTCCTCTTTGCTTCTTAGAATCCTTCAAGGCTCCCTTGAGGTCACCTCCTCCAGGAAGCCTTTCCTGCTACCCCCAGATACTAGGGCTCTCTTGCTGCTGAAGTTAATTTGTATTTACAGGTTCAAGTTCCCCCATAGAATGTCCCTTCCAGCTCCGAAGTTCAAAATCCCATCATCCTGAGAGTCTGCTTCACTTTTGCCCTATACCAGGCTTGCTGGTGTCTATACAGAACCTGATCATACAGTAGGTGCTTCATAATTGCTGGTTGGAGTGGACTGGATTGGACCGTGGCTTCTCATATCCTTTCAAGGCTGCAACTTCCTCTTTCTGCGGCAGAGGCTGAGGCTTGCCTCATATCTGGGGAACATTACAACATCCTGCACTGACTCAGCTTCCCAGGGCAACGGGGGGCCCAGGAGCTCCCTGGGATTTCCCAATCTCTCCCTTCAGTTTTGAAGTCAGGGACCACAAACCAAACCCACAGGAGACAAGACCAAACAGAGACAAAAACCCAAGGGAAAAGACTAAGGGGAAGAGCAATAAATTATTTCCATGGTCTGAAGGAGACTTTCATTCATTTCTTCTTTCAGTTAACCTTTATTAAGCACCCACTGAATGCAGAGTCCAGCTCTGGGCTTTGGGAGAGATAGCATGTTTAGATTAGACCCAAGCCCTGCCCTCAAGGGACACCTAGTCCTGGAAAGGGATGAGCAGAAACACTGATAACAAAAGATCAGGACCTCCAAGAGGGCAAAGAAATTGCTGAATGAGGCTTCTGGAGAAGAGAAAAGACCCAGAACCTAGAGATAGGAACCAAACTGACCACTAAGGCAAGAAGGCCCAACTCCTAAGCTGACAGTTCTCCGGGGGTGTCTGAGTTTAGAATAATAATAATAATAAAAATCATAACATTTATCTGGTTTTGTGCTAAGCACTTAAAAATATTATCTCATTTGAGCATCACAACAACCCTGGGAGGTATGTGCTATCATTATCTTCATTTGACAATTGAGGACACTGAGGCAGAAGTTAAATGATTTGTCCAGGGTCACCCAGCTAGTAAGAGTCTGAGGCAGGATTTGAACTCGGGTCTTCCTGGTCTAATAAACAGATCAGAAAATTAAGTATAACAATGATGATAATATTAACAATAACCCTCTCCAAGTCCTACCCAAAATCTGTACCATGGAGTGGGGGGATTGGAGGAGGAGAGATTGAGGGATGGAATAATGGCAACTTAGGAGAAAGTCAGCTATGGCGATGGACAGCAAGGACCTCGTATGCCCTAAAAGTACAAGTGTGGAGGAGCCTACTGGGACTCACTTGATTCCTAATTGTAAAATTCCCACTTGTAAAATTTTCAGTGTTGGCATTTATACCTCAGAAATCTCAAAGATTATACTTTCAGGGCTTAGTTTATTGTCTGACTGACAATCTAGACGTAAGAAAATGATGGGAAAAACATTAATTTTTCAGATTAAATTTTGAAGGGTATCATGTCCATATTGTCAAACATTTATAAACATGGTCCTGCCTGAAGCCATTAAGGGATCTGTGAAGGTCTGGCAGAAAATCCAGAATTCTGGAAAATCAAATTTGGGCAACACCCGGTCAGGGTGAGGAGAACGCGCCACAGGGATGGATGGGACGTCATAGTGCCAGGCTGGCCCTACTTCCCAGTTATGATGAGTGATGGTGATGCTGCTGCTTGTCTTTTGTTCTTGAAGAAGACCATGCCATCAGGGAGGTGATGCCATGACAAGCACATGGATTAGATGTGAGTGAAGGGGCAGGGCTAAGTCACCAGCCTCACTTTCCCCCTCAGAGTCATCTGGGTCCAGTGGCCAGATAGGGACCAGGATGACTGGAGGTGGCCCTGGATTCAAGGCAATCAGGGTTAAGGGACCTGCCCAAGGTCATCAGCTAGTAAGTGTCAAATGTCTGAGGTCAGATTTGAACTCAGGTCTTCCTGCTCTAACCACTGCACTACTCAGTTGCCCCAAATTTTGGGAGAAATGATAAAACCAGGAGTGAGCAATGATAGACAGTATCTTCAGAGCTGGATGGTCAGTTGTCAACAAGCCTACTGAGTGGTGAGTTTGTACTAGGGATCCACAGAAAGACAAAAGACTCCTCCTGGCCTCAGGGAGCTCACCATCTAATGCAATGGTGCCATAGGAAACCAGGAGCAGTGGAACAAACCAGAAAGATCCACACATGCTTTGGTAAAGATGGCCCTGAATCCTACAGGAGGCAAACCATGAAAGTGATTGAAAACAACATATTTTCATTAGAGGCCATTAGATATTGCTCAGGAAGACCTGAGTTCAAATTTGACCTTTAGAGACTTACTAGCTTTGTGAGCCTAGGCAAGTCACTTTACCTCTGCCTCGATTTATCATTACCATTCAGTCCTGTCTAACTCTTTGTTATTCCATTTGGAGTTTTCTTGACAGACATCCTGGAGCAGTTTGCCATCTCCTTCTCCAGCTTATTTTACAGATGAGGAAACCGAGGCAGGTAGGGTGAAGTGACTCGTCCAGGGTCACAGAGCTAGTTAGTGCCAAACTCATGATGATTCAAACTCATGTGCCATCTAACTGCCCCTGTTTCCTCATCTGCCACACGAGGATAACAATACCAGCTTATCTCCCAAGGCTGTTAGTGAGGATCAAATGAGATAAGGATTGTAACATGTCCTGCAAAGCTTAAATTGCAATATAAATATTAGTTTTTATGACTGATACCGTGTCATAGTTAGAGGCAAAATCTTTTCATCACCTTTGCCAACCAAACACTAGGTAGGCAAAATTAGTGTATTGCCAACCAGAGCCTAGATTTACCCAAAAGGAGAGATCTGGCTTCTGATATGTGAGGGGAGAAAAGGTGAGGAGGCCCAGTTGGTGAAAATCTTCACTTAAGGAAAACTCTAGAAATGTTACCTGAAAAGAAAAGAATTTTAAGAAACAATTCCGATGGCTCATATGCTTTTGAAAAGAAAATGGGCATGCCAAGTCTGGGATTCTGCAAAGCCCCCTTTTGAGGTTGGTGGCCTCCTTCCAACTAGCAAACCGATTATACAGGAACCGAGAAATGGGGGGAGAAAAAAAAAAAAAGCTGGGATCTGCTACCACTGCCAAATAAACCCATTCTCCCACGATGTTTGATGGGACGTGTATAAACACTTCAGGACTTGCCCATGTGTAGCCGCCGTTCCCATGGTAAGAAGGGAAGAATGAAAAGCCAAGCTGTCGAGGAAAACTCTTCAGGGCAGGTGTCAAACACGATCATGGCAGGAGCCTCGAAGAACAAACGAGGGAGAAAAAGTCAGTGGGAAAGCCCGGGCAAAGAGAACTGGGAGGGTTAAGTCATCATGTAGGTGGTACAGTAGTGGCCTAACCTAAAGACCGTTTGGTATACAGCAGGTGTTTACTAAAACTCACTGACCTTTGCACATAAACGTCCATGCCCTATTGCCCAATTATATAGGGGGAAATGATACTCAAAATTCCCAAAGCATGTCGGAACTTCTGGATTCTCTTAATTAGCAAACTGAAGGAGGGAGCCAAAGAAGTGAAAAATGAAACATCATGCAGTTTTTCACCAGTGGCTGGAGAAGGCATCTTGTGGGACAGTGAAAAAGAGGACTGAAGCTGGAATTGGGAAGTCCTGAGTTTAACTCCAATACCAGACACTTACAAGCAAGGCACTGAAACCTCTGGTTGCCTCAGTTTCCCCATCTCTAAAATGTTAGGTTGTGGGGCTCAAATGAGATAATTCAGTTAGTTGCTGAATTGGATCTGGAGCCCTGAGCTTAGCAATCAGGGACTCCTCTTCATGAGTTCAAATCCAACCTCAAGTACATACTAGCTGTGTGACCCTGGGTGAGTCACTTCACCCTGTTTGCCTCAGTTCACTCATCTGTAAAATAATCTGGAGAAGGAAATGGCAAACCACTCCAGTTTCTTTGCCAAGAAAGCCCCCAGAAGGGTCAGGAATAGTTTGTCAAGTGTGAAAACTGACCGAAGGAAAACAAGGGTCTAAAGCTGGATTCGAATTCATATCTTCCGGACTACACATCTGATCTTGAATCCACCGAGAACAAAGTCATGAAGAATCAGACCGGACTGAAAAGGACTGAATAATAAAAACGTCCTGACTCCAGGGCCGGGTTTTTCTCCATTTTTGGTCTAAGCAACAACAGTAACAGCCTGTAAACTTCAGAGGGCTAAATAAATGAAAACTATTATTTTTATAGGAGCAAAGACATTAGATAAGAGAAACCCCAGAGGAAGATGTTGAAAATTTCTGGTTCATGGTATAATTGCAGAAGTCCCAAAGCTTGCACGCTATCTAATCTGAATGATAGGTCAAGGGGACAAGAGACTAGGGCATCTCTACAGGAGGAGAGCATGGTAGGGCCCCAAAAGAGCCATAATTATTGAGACTCATTTAGGAATTATTAGTAGAACACTTTCCAGCTTCCTCTCAGACACATGTCTGATCTTTTTTTCGTGATTAAAGAGATCTCATAATTACTTCCAAAAGATGAGGATACCATTGGTCCCTCCAAAAATAGGCCAGTTCCGTGTTTTTGTATCTTATATAGAGCATCCACAGCTTGTATTATTAAAAAATATATCTTAAACACTTGTGAAAATATACATTGATGGGGTGGCTAGGTGGTGCAGTGGATAGAGCACCCGCCCTGGAGTCAGGAGTACCTGAGTTCAAATCTGACCTCAGACACTTAACAATGACTTAGCTGTGTGGCCTTGGGCGAGCCACTTAACCCCCATTGCCTTGCAAAAACTAAAAAAAAAAAATACATTGAGGGGGCAGCTAGTTGCCAATGAATAGGGCACTGACCCTGAAGTCAGGAGGACATGAGATCAAATTTGGCCTCAGACACTTACTGGCTGTGTGACCCTGGATAAGTCACCTAACTCTGTCTCAAAAAATAAAAAAAAAGAAAGAAAACATGTTAGCTGAGAAGTTAAAAAATAAAAGAAACTGTCCCAACATCCTAGGGGTGCAAACAGTTGTTTATGCTAGGGTTGGGTCAGCATTGGACAAGTTTATGCTGCCTTGCTCTCACTCAGCTAGGAGCTCCCAGCATCTATAAATAGACCCACATAAAGTTAGTCCTCGAGTATTTAAGGACACGTGGAAAACTGTTCTCGATTTAAAATATGTCACCAAGACAGTTGTGTCGCAGACAATGTATTTAGCATTGGGAGAGGCCACAGAGGTCATCTTGTCCAACAGCCTCACTCTATTTTTTTATTTTATTTTATTTTATTTTATTTTATTTTTGGCAAGGCAATGGGATGAAGTGGCTCGCCCAAGGCCACACAGCTAGGTCATTGTTAAGTATCTGAGGCTGGATTTGAACTCAGGTCCTGACTCCAGGGCCGGTGCTCTATCTACTACAACACCTGGCCGCCCCACAACAGCCTCACTCTACAGGGGAGGAAACTGAGACCCGGAATGGTTCAGAGACTTTCCCAAGATCAGCCAGGTGAGTATCAGAGATGAGATTTGAACCCAATACTTTTTGCCTCTAGAGTCAGAATTCTTCAGGGAGATAGTCTAAACCCATTGTAGCTCTGTGTACCCTTCATTCCATGACTTCCTGTCCTATGAAGTAAAACTAAGTTTTACACCTTATCAATTATTTGGCTGTTCCATTTCTCTGGCCTGCTCTGCCTCTTGCCTCTCTTCAAGAATCAACTCAAGTCCACCTTCTGCAGAAGGTTTCTCCTTGGTCTCTTCCCTCCCCTCCCTCTCTGAGCAGTGCCTCCCCTGAGATTTCTGGTCAGTCATTTCCATGTCTGACTTTCCATGACCTCATTTGAGGCTTTCTTGGCAGAGATACTGGAGTGGTTCGCCATTTCCCTCTCCAGCTTATTTCACAGATGAAGAAACTGAGGCAAATAGGGTGAAGTGACTCAACCAGGGTCTCACAGCTAGTATCTGAATCTGGATTCAAACTCATGATTCCAGATCTGGTGCACTATGGCACCCCCTACCTACCCTATTTTCTGAGATTACCTTCCACCTATTCCAGATATATCTTGACCTTATTAACAACATGTTTCCTCCATTAGAATGCATTTTTCCTGAGGACAGGGGTTGCTGTGGCCTTTCTTTGTACATAGGAAGTATGTAATAAATGTTGTTCACATGAAACTCTGTGTCTCCAGTGAAAAGTCCATTAAGTGGCTCTACCATCTCAGGGAATCTTTCTCAAATGCTATCAGAATGTCCTCTGGCCATGGTGAACCCAAAATTCTTAATGTTGGCCAAGGGAAGTTAGAGATCAAAAGCTTTTGGCTGGGCTCCTGAGGTAAAATGGAACCAATAGAGACAAAGACCATAATTACAAAGACCTTGGTGTCCTCCAGGCAAGACAAGATGAACACAAAGCTATTGCTGATACATGAAGAGATTTTCTAGCATTCTGAAATCAACTCTCAGAGAAAGAATGTGGTTAAAGCAATTAATAGTTGGGCAATACCGATCTGAACTTAAGCTCTTGGAACTTTAAAATGGACCAAGAGATTTGGAAAAGCCCATATGTGGCTTTACTGTGTCATGGCAGCTAAAAAATGATCAACCCATGAGTTCTAATCCGACCTCAGACATTTAATTACTTAGCAGCATGACCTTGGACAAGTCACTTAACCCCATTGCCTTGCAAAAACAAAAACAAAAAAATAAAGAAAGATCTACAGGCACTCACTATAAAGGAAGAAGGAAGATAGTCACTCTAAGACAAACAGGTTAAAATTTTCTAGATATACTTTGGAAGAAACAGATCTTATTTAACTAAGCAAAAGTTCATTGTAACTGGAAGTACTTTCCTTCTATATGGAAGTCTTTTGTGGCAATGCCCGCAGGAGTTTGGTCAGCCTCGAGTCAATAAATCAGCAGATAAATAATTAGTAAGTGCCTACTATGTGCCCGAGACACAAAGGAAGCCTTTCCTGGAGCTCAAAATAGAAGACTTAAAAAGAGGCTGAAAGGGAAAGGGAAGGGGATCTTGTGTGGGAGAGGAATGTAGCTGGGTAGGAAATTCTGAAATGGCGGCCTTGGGCACCTTCCTTAGATGGAGGATCTGGGAGGGGCTCACATTATCTAACCTCCTCCACCTTCTCTAATCAGAGGAAGGGCCCCTGCTCAGACCACAGGAGTTTGAAGGTTGAGGTGACAAAGCTGAGCTATGTGGATTTGTTGATGGACAAAAGAGGGGCTGATATTAGGATTATGACTGAACTGAGTGCTCAGGGGCTGTGCTACCCATACCCAGATTGCAAACATTAAGCCAAATACCTCGGGAGCCATGAAGCTCCTCCTACTGCAGATGCAGACATCTAAATGTCAGGCATACCTCAGCCAAGAAGCTGGCCTGGGATGGACCATTATCACAAACCCAACTGTTGCCCACAATTGACCTCTGTCTGTAAACATTTTTTTCAAAATCCTCTTAGTGGAACTTATCATGCAAAATACTCATTATCTCCAAGAGATGCAAAACCAAAAGCTTTCAAGCTAGAGACCTGATGATGTTTGTCTTTCATTCTCAAAGAGGACCAGGACATTAGAGAGGTGAGGCCATCACAAACCAGTGAATTGGATGGGGGGGGGGGGACTGGGGGCTGGCTAAGTCACCAGCCTCTTTCTCCTCCAGAGCTACCTAGGTCCAGTGGCCAAATAGGACTCAGAATGACTGGAGGTGGCCCCGAATCCTAGGCAGAGTTAAGTGACTTGTCCAAGGTCACACAACTAGTAAGTGGCAAGTATCTGAGGCTAGATTTGAACTCCTATCCTCCTGACTCCAAGGTCAGTGCTGTATCTATCCCAAATTAGAGATTTGACAGAAGTTGTGTCTGATTTATGACTCCATTTGGGGTTTTCTTCACAAAGATACTAAATAAGGAAACCGAGGCAAACAGGGAACAGTGACTTGCTCAGGGTCACACAGTTAGGAAATGTCTGGGTCCAGATTTGAAGTGTTCCTGATTCCAGGTTCAGTGCTCTACTGTCTACGCTTCCTCCCTATATCAAACACCAAGAGTTCATAATCTCTAAGATTTGTGGATTAAAAAAAAAACCTTTCAAAATATAGAGACCTAATAGAAGAAATCAAAATTTATGAGAAGATGAGGACTGTGCCTTCCTTGTTATCCTCAGTTTCTTGGAAGGACACTGAAATAGGTGACATTTCAAATCACTGAGGACTAGCATTCTGGGAAGCTACAGAAGAGTCAATGTTTTTATTCATTCAATGGATCATTCTCTCCAATAGTGCAACAGCCAATTGCCCATTGGGTAGAAGAGCAATAAATTGTTGTTTGTCCTTTGTTCTCAGAAGGGACAGTGCCATCCGGAAGGTGATGCCATGACTTGCAAGTGACCTGGATTAAAGTGAGGGAGGGCTGTGCAAAGACACTCGCCTCACTTTCTCCTCTGGAGCCAGCTGCTCTCCAAGGAATATAAAACACAAGCATTACCAGCAATTATAATGAAGACTGACACTTCAGAGCTTGCAAAATACATCATGGGAATTAGCCAATGATAACAATAAGAGTAACGGTTATCGCATGGGATCCTATTTGCTTTTTACAAATTACATATCTCTCTCACATATGACATATATTATATGTAGTTCTGCAATCAACACAATCTACTTTCTCATCCTTCCTCTCACTCTTCCCTCAAAAAAAACTGAAAACAAAGAAAAAACTATTAATAAACATCCATGGTCCAGCAAAACACATGTCCATGTTGGCCATGTTCAAAAGACAATGTTGTCACGATGAGATATTTGTAAAGAACGTAATGGAAAAGTCTGTTACATTTTTCAATTTAAAAATACTTTAACATCCTTTAAATTAGCATATCATTAGCTTGGCAAATATAGGCGCTTAATACATTTTCCCTTCCCACCCCCATTGGTGGCTAGCATTGCTATTTGGCTCCTTAAGGTTTTTGACATACTTTGCAAATACGCTTCATTTCATTTTCACTCCAGTCCTGGAAGGGAGGTGCTATGATTATTTCCATTTGACAGAGGAAACAGACTCAGAAAGAGAGACATGAATCTAGGAAGCAGCAGGAGAGCGGGAATGAACAATGGCATCAGAAATCTTGGATTCGAATCCCGCTGCTGTGGCTCTCATTAGCTCTCTCTTGGCCTCTGTTTTGTCACCTGTAAAATGAGGGGGTTGGTCTAGGTGATCTCCGAGGACCTGCCAGGTAGAAATCCACGAGTCCTGTCTCTACCTTCCTTGCATTTTTGGATTTGGGAATGGAACCCTGGTTCCAAGGCCATAGCTCTAGCTCCCATCCATCCCCAGTCACCCTGTGAATCTGCCCCAGCCAGAATTTGATTCCTTCTAAAGCCAGATGACACAGGCAGACATGGGACTTTAAAAGTCCAAGCCCCTTCATTTTACAGATGAGGAAACTGAGGCTCAGCGAGCCTCACCTCAGGCCACACAGGTACTAAGTGGCAGATTAAACTTCTGCTCCCTTGTCATGCTATACTGCTTGACAGCTGTGATTTCTTCCCCATGTCCACGTGAGAAAGGCGGGAAAGAGGCTCTCCCAAGGGTGGTCTCAGCTACAGCTGCACCTTGTCACCTGGACTGGCCAACCTTCACACACACACACACACACACACACACACACACACACACACACACACACACACACACACACACACACCTGCTCCTATAGAGCTGCCTGGCTAGCTCCCTCACCCCAGGTCTCACCTGGCTCTCTGGCTCCCCCTCCTGTCAAGATACAGCTCTGCAGCTAAAGGAAAGGTTCCCAGCCTTGTCTTCAGCTGTATAGTAGTGACTTCTGCAGGTCAGGTTTCTGGACAGCTGGGTGCTTAATGATGATATGCCCAGAGCCTTGCCACCCTCCTGCTTCACAGACTCCACAAACTTGCCAATGCCCCAAGGTTAACCTTGATACCTCTTAGTCTACCCCTCTTACTGCCTCCCAACCTTGATAGGATCATAGATTTGCAAAGGCTCTCAGAGGACATTTAGTACATTGCCCAGGCAGGTAAAGTACCTTGCCCAAGGTGACCCTGGTAGGAGATAGGAGCTGACCCAGTTCCTGGCCTCCAGATCCAGCCCCCTTCTCCCCTTACCAAACAGGACGGACCTCAGGTCTTGTGCCACCACCCTAAAGGTTTACATCAGCTCCCCTCAGATACTTGCACTGTTTGAATAATTCCCAGTTGAGAGCAGAGGGCAAAGTTCAGGTCTCTTTTACTCTCCCATATCCCGGCTCTGTTTCCTTGCTGCCCCTCCAGCTGGGCCAGGCTGGGCTGGGCAGAGGGCTCTGGAGGAGATACAGACAGCCCAGAGATTGTCTTCTTTCTCCAGCAGCCCCAGAGGTCTGGGGAGCAACCCAAGGCTACAAGACTGTGGGATCCTGAGAGGTGACTAAGGGATTCAGTGCTGCCCCTCTCCCTGCCTCTGCAGAGCTGAGAAAGTGAGGCAGCCCAGGTGAAATCTCTCTTCTGACCTCTTCATCTTCCTTCTCTTTCCTCCTTTCCCCAGTCTCTGATAAGGGGGTGGCCCTATTCCTTGCCAAGATTAATCACCTCAATCATTCTCTCGCTCTCCTCTCTCTCCCCCCACCCCATCTCCTCTCTTTCTTCTTTCTCCTCTTTGTTTCTGTCTCTTTTTATTTTTCTCCTCTCTTCTGCCTCTCTCCTCTTTTCTCTCTCTCCCTCTGTCTCTCTTTCTCCCGCTTTCTCCTCTGTCTCTGTCTCTCTGTCTCTGTCTCTGTCTCTGTCTCTGTCTCTGTCTCTCTCTCTCTCTCTCTCTCTCTCCCACTCCCACCCATCCCATTTCCTCTCTTTCCTTCTTTCTCCTGTTTCTATCTCTTTTTGTCTCTCCCCTCTCTTCTCTCTGTTTTTCTTTCCTCTGCCTATTAGCTGGTTCCTTGCCTGCGGCAGCCAAACACAATATGCCCAGATGCCAACCAGCTCAGATTGTCAATGAACTCTACCATCTCTTCAAACTATTGACAGGCATACAAACTTGAGTCCAGCCAGGAAGGGGCTGCCAAGTGCCACCTGGAAGCCCCTTGACCCTGGGGATGCCAGGACTCTCCCAGCTCGGTGGCTCTCTAGGCTCTCCTCCAAAAATGGAAAGGGCCAAGGGGCAAAGGGGAGCTGGCAGCACCCTCTCTAGAACAAGCCCAGTACAAAGGGGTGGCTTTTAGCCTTGCTAACAACTAATCCTCTTTAACAAACTGAAGCTGTGGTTAATCCTCAGCCATGGGCAGGCCCCAACAAAGATTCTCCTTCCCTGGCAAGTTCATAGAGTTGATGGGGAACTCCCCAGATAAACTCTGACTTAATATATGCTAAGTCTTGGAACTCCTCAGTCCTAGAGGGTGGATTCCCTTATCTGTCATTTTAGCAACCACACCCTGCCCTCTCCTCCAGGCCAAGGCTAATCCCTCTTCTCCTTAGCTCTGGCATCCCCTCCCCTCCTGCCTCCTTTAGGACCTTGGCCATCAGCCATCCTACTTCCTGCACCTCTCCAGCTTCCAGTCTGATTACAAAGGGGCAGCTAGGTGGCAAGTGGATAGAGCACTGGCCTTGGATTCAGGAGGACTGGAGTTCGAATCCACCCACTTACTAGCTGTGTGACCTTGGGCAAGTCACTGAACCCTGATTGCCCAGCATCCAGGGCCATCTCCAGTCTTCCTGATTCATGTCTGGCCACTGGACCCGGATGACTGGAGGAGAAAGTGAGGGCAGTGAGTTAGCACAGCCCCCCTCACTCAAATCCAGTTCATGTGCTTGTCATGGCATCACCTCCCTGATGCCGTAGCCTTCTTCAAAAATGGACAAACATTTCTGACTACAAACAAGCTGGCTACTTTCTTTTCTTTTTTTTTTTTAGTTTTTTTTTTTGCAAGGCAATGGGGTCAAGTGGCTTGCCCAAGGCCACACAGCTAGGTCATTACTAAGTGTCTGAGGTCACATTTGAACTCAGGTCCTCCTGACTCCACTGCACCACCTAGCCACCCAGCTAGCTATTTTCAATGTCTTTCTTTCTACCTCTCTGGCTTCGACAACTGGCAAACTATTCACTCTTTCCCCTAGACTGGAGGCCTCTACTTCATTTTATTCAGTCATGTTCAACTCTTTGTGATCCTATTTAGGATTCTCTTGGCAGAGATACTGGAAATAGTTTGCCATTTCCATGTCTAGCTCCTTTTGCAAAGGAAGAAACTGAGCAAATGGGGTTAATTGACTTGTCCAGGGTCATACAGCTAGTGTTAGAGATTTGAACTCATTAAAATAGGTCTTCCTGATTGAACCTCTGCATTATGATGCCACCTCGTTGCCTCTACTTCCTTGTAAGCCCCTCTTTCTTTTTTTCCCCTTAAATATAAATTTATTTATTTCTTTTTCCAACTACACGCAATGGTAGTTTTCAATGAGTTCCACATTCCCCCCCCCTTTCTTTCTCCCTCTGCTTGATAGCAGCAATCCTATGGATATACACCACTCATATACAACTATGTTAAACACATTTCCATAGTAATCACGTTGGGAAAGAAGAATCAGAACAAAAGGCAGAAAAAAGTCATGAGAACGAAAAAACCCCATAAAAACCTAAAACCAATTTTTTTTTTTAGATTTTTGCAAGGCAAATGGGGTTAAGTGGCTTGCCCAAGGCCACACAGCTAGGTAATTATTTAAAAACAATTTTTAAAATGAAAAATTGAATGTTCTACATTTGAACTCCATAGTTTTCTCTCTCTGGATGGATCCACTCTCTTTTCAATCCCTTGAAATTCCCACTGATTGATGTAAACTGCTCTTTGAGATCCACAAGAGATCTCCCAGGGGTCAGAGTCAATGGACTTTGCTTAGTCTTTATCCTCCTACTGACTCTCACCTAAATATTCTCTCCTCCTTGGGCTTCCATGATAGGGCATTCACCTGGTTCTCCTCCTATCTCTCTGATCACTCCTCAGTTTCTCAATGTGTTTTTCCTGGAGGATCTGGATTCAAATTTTGCCACCTGCAGAGGTAAATTAACCTTGGCAAGGAATAGGGCCACCTTCTTATCAGAGACTGGGGGAAAGGAGGAAAGAGTAGGAGCTTTGAGATGAAGAGGTTTCATCCTGAATTGCCTCACTTTCTCAGCAGAGTAAGAATCTTGAGGAGCAGCTAGGTGGCACAGTGGATAGAGCACCGGCCCTGGAGTCAGGAGGACCTGAGTTCAAATTTGACCTCAGACACTTAATAATTCCCTAGCTGTGTGACCTTGGGCAAGTCACTTAACCCCAATGCTTTGCAAAAACTAAAAAAAAAAATGAGAAACTTGATTTTCAGGTGAGTAAACCAAACTTCTTAGTTGTATGTTGGACAAATCCTTTAAACCTTCAGCTTCCTCACAGGTAGTGAGGTGGATGGTTATAAGAACCCTTCTGGCTTTAAATCTAAGATCCTATTAAACTATCCCATCTCACTGCCTCGACTGCCATGAGATGCTCTCTGATCTACATCGTGAACACTGACCTCTCTCCCAAGATTTAGGTCCCCATTTCTAGGTAACTCCCCAATCTGGATGGGGCCACTGGCACTTCAGACCCACTTTGTCGCAAACCAAACTCAAACAATAGTTCTTAAATCCTCTTCCTCTCCAGACTTCTCCATTTCCATCAGTGGCACCAAGATGGCAACCCTGAATCATTTCCCACTCTTCATTTCCTGGATCCCCTAGGAACAATCTTCCCCCAAATAATAGTAACAGTAGATTGTATCTCCAAAGAACTTTATGGCATTCAAAATGCTTCCCTTATGGGCAGAGATACTGGTCTAGGAAATCATAGAGTTAGAAGGGACCTCAGAGATCATCTAGTCTAATATCTCTCTGATGAGACCCAGGGAAGTAAGAGATTTCAACTCAGGTCACCCATTCTCCAGATTCAGCATTTTCTAGTGAGTCTGGGTCTCACTGCCCATGACCTCTTATAAAGACAATACATACAAAATTGTCTAGTATTTTGCGTGTGGTTTTCCTTGAGTACTGGGTACTGAAGGTAGAAGTCAGAAAAGACCATAGGGGTGAGAGGCAAAGGCCCTGATGGAAATACACTTGTTCATTTTTTCCTGTTCAGTCATTTTTCCGTGTGTCCAACTCTTTGTGACCCCATTTGGTATTTTCTCGTCAGAGATACTGAAGTGGTTTGGCATTTCCTCTTCCAGCTCATTCTACAGATGAAGAAATTGAGGCAAGCAAGGTGAAGTGACTGGCCCACTACTTAGCCAACTATTAAGTATCTGAGATCAGATTTAAACTCGAGGCCAAGTATTCTATCCATTGCCCATTTATTATTTTGTTTGTTTCTTTTTGAGAGGCAATGGGGTTGTGACTATATAACTAGCTAGTGTCTGAGATTGGATTTGAACTCAGGTCCCCCTGACTCCAGGGCTTGTGCTCTATTCACTTTGCCACCTAGTTGCCCCCCATGCATTCTTTTTTTTTTCTTTTATTAAAGATTTTTTTTTTAGGTTTTTGCAAGGCAATGGGGTTAAGTGACTTGCCCAAGGCCACACAGCTAGGTCATTATTAAGTGTCTGAGGTCGGATTTGAACCCAGGTACTCCTGACTCCAGGGACATGCTCTATCCATTGCTCCACTTAGCCGGGCGTAAAGATTTTATTTGAGTTTTACAATTTTTCCCCCAATCTTACTCCCCCTCCCCACCATGGAAAGCAATCTGTCAGTCTTTACTTTATTTCCCCCATGCATTCTTCAAGTGAATTGAGAAAACAGAATTCAATATCTGTACCCTGAGATACTGTCAGATATCATCAAAGTTCTCTTGTTACTTTGGTGGGAGAAGATGAGCCAGACAAGGAATAAGGAATAACTTACATTTATGGGTCACTAAGGTAAACAAAATCCATCTTTTTGATGACCTTGGATGAAGCACTTAAATTTTGGACCTCAGTTTTCTCATCTGTAAAAGTTTCCTTCTAGTTCTCAATCTATAGGGGCAGTTAGGTGGCATAGTGGATAAAGCACTGGCCCTGAAGTCAGGAGTACCTGGGTTCAAATCCAGCCTCAGACATTTAATAATGACCTAGCTGTGTGGCCTTGGGCAAGCCACTTAACCCCATTTGCCTTGCAACAAACCTAAAAAAAAAATTTAGTTCTCAGTCTATGACCCTTCATTTCTTTAAATCTCTATTTCCTCATCTGTAAAATGGGAATCCTAGAGTTTTTACTACCTAATTAAGAGGGAAGAGGTCCTAGGGCAGAGGAGGGGAAGGAGCTAGTGGAACAAATACAATATAAGTAGTTTCAGTAGGAAAAGAGAGGACTCATGGTAGCACAAAATTAGATTTAGAGATCTGGGGACTGTAATTCTGCTCATCAAGTCTTTAGTGAGCATCTTCCATATGCTAGGAATTTTGCTACCAGAGAATGGCACAGAGATTGTTGGGACAGAGAGCTCTTTCATCAGGTGAAAGTAAGAATGTAAGCTTCTGGAGGGCCACGATGGTTTTATTTTTAGCTTTTCTCCTCAGGAGGGTAACTCTGTGCAGGAAGAAGTGAGATTGACTTTGTCCAACTCTGAATCACTTAAATTCAATTTACAAGCAATTCTGGACATGATTAACTATGATGTCATTGACTTACTGCAAAAATGAAGAATGAACATCCACACATATAGAAACAGTGCTGCAAGCTGAGACTACAAAGAAAGGCTCAAGGTGCTTGCAAACCCACTTCTACTCCCCTGAACAAGAAACTCCTCCCAGAATAGACTCTTCACCTCTAATTTCATCCTCTAGACTCAACTCAAGCCTTGACTGACACCTCTCCCTTCTGATTGGAGGTCTGGAGGATTGGACCAAACTCCTCCCAATGCCTTCCTTTATAGAGGATGGAAGATGGACTTTCAACTGATGCCACTTTGATTCTGCTGCCATGCCTGCTTTCAGTGATTGTCCTGGTCACCTCCCTCCTTTTCTGCCTCCCTCTTTAGATTGTAAACTCATTGAGGGCAGGACTGATTTTTATTATTATTATTATTATTAATTATTAATTATATCCTCATCACTCAGATGGCCCATACTTAATGTTTATTGGATTGGAATGGATTGGCCATAACATATAAAAAGAAAGGGAAAGGGGGAGGGAATGAGAGGAGGTAAGCATGTCAGAGTTGATGTCATTGCTAATGGAAATTGAAGTAAGAAGAACCAGGAGAATATAGTCTTCAATAACAGCAATATTGCAACCATGAACTGTGAGTGACCATTCCAAAGACTGCTTTATGGCAAATACTCTCCATCTCCAGACAAAGAAGTGATGCATGTGAATGCAGATCGAAGCAGATTTAAAAACAAACTTCATGACTCTTGAGGGTTTTGGGGGGTCTGTTTTCTTTTGCAGCATTGACTAATATGGAAATGTTTTGCATGACTACACATGCATAATCTATATCAAATTGCTTGCCTTCTTAAGGAGAGGGAGGAGAGAGGGGAGGAAGAGAAGTTGGACCTCAAAATTTTATAAAAGGAATGGCAACATTTTTTGTTTATGTGTTATTGAGAAAAACATGTAAAAAACAGAACTGATGTCATCTTGCAAAATAAGATGCAATTCAGAAGATCTGCCAGGTGGGAAAGTAAAATGAATTTCCCTTGTTTGAAATAGGTCTGGGAGGAGTGTCCTGCTTCTTCCGCCTCTCCAGCCAGAGGGAAGAAGGAACCTCAGGAGCAGCTAGTTAGGGCTTCAAAGGGGTTTCAGAGTGAAGCTCCAATGAGATGGTATTTGTAAAGCCATGGAACAGAGTCTAGAGGGTCCTGGTGCAGAGGAGGCAAATGTTAACTGATCGGTAGATGACAAATTGGAGATAATCAACAGCAGAAGACACTAGAATGAAAGGAATTGGAATTTTTGGATTCAATGATGATGTTTGTCCCTCATTCTCCAAGAAGACCATGACATCAGGGAGATGCCATGACAAGCACAGGAATTGGATTTGAGTGACGGGGCTGGGCTAAGTTATCAACCTGTCTTCTGGAGCCATCTACATCTGATGAATAGATCTGGATCAAGATGACTGGAGATGCCCCTGGATGTGAGGCAATCAAGGTCACACATGTAGTAAGAATCAAGGGTCTGAGGCTGGATTTGAACTCAGATTGTCTCCAGGGTTGGTACAGTAGTACCACCTAGCTATCCTAGGGTTAAATAATACATGGAAGAGGGGAGGCGTAAAGGGTGAGAACGCTGAAAAGATAGGGATGGAGTGGGTTCTGGAGAACTTTGGAAGTCAAATGATTTTATCTTTGATCCTAGAGGTAACAGAGTTTCCTGAGTAGGGGACAATATACTTCCAGAACTTAAGGAAGATCCTTTTATAACTGAGAAGAGAAGGATCTGGGTGAAGCCAAGTGATGCAGTGAATCGAGTGCTGGGTCCAAAATCAGAAGTCCAAATTCAGTTTTTCATTTAACCCTGATTGCCTCCCCCACCCCACCCCCACCCTTCAAAAAGGAGGATCTGGAGTGGGGAGGGACACGGAGCAGGGAAACCAACCAAAATTCTGAAGTGGGATTTGAATCCAGGTCTTCCTGCTTCCACACCCAGCACTCTTATGTAGAAAGGTAAGCTCAGTGTCCTCTCTCACCTAGCTCACATCCCTCTCCCCACCTCCACCTTCTTTCTCTAGCTCTTCCCTTGGACCTTTCTCTGCTGCCTTAGTGAAATAAATGACCAGATTTCAATTAGAGATCTATAGGTGCTCTGTGGTCAGTGACCTCCATTCTGGGCTTATTTTCATCATGTTCCCCTAAACTTTTGAGGCTCTGATGCCTAAAGGTGTGGCACTGGAAACTCTTGGGTCAGGCGTCATGGCCCTAAATGAAACATGTCCTAGCTGCCCACCCCATGTGCTTCATTTTGATTGGGGCTCCAGGATCTTCAGGAGGGATATGGACCAGAGTCTGTCCTTCAGCTAAAGATGACCCTCTCATCCCTGACCCAGATATTGCCTATTGCTTCCCTAGTGGGACTACATGGCAGGGTCTCAAAAGTTTGGGGTGTGTGTGGGAGGTAAAGGTAGGGGAGAATGATTAGGAAACAGGTCCAGAGAAAGGGACCCACTGTCACCTAAGTGGGGGAATAGGAATAGGACCCGAATCCTAGAATGTGAGTGTTGGTACCCATGTTCACATGTGAAAGGAATCTCGATGGTGGTAGAAGTATTCCTCCAGCTTCTGTTTGATTTCCAATGAAGAGGAACTCATTGTCTTCTGAGGTGGCCCTTTCCCTAGGCCTGTTTCCTCATCTGTAAAATGAGGGAGCTCAACTATGTCTCTTCCAACTTGGATATTCTGTACCAACCTACTTCTCTGACAATCCCTTCTGTTTCTTTCGCTGGATCTTCATTGAGGTCACACTGTCTAACCAAGGCTGTTCCATAGGGTTCAATACTGGGCTCTCTTCTCCCCTTATACCGCTTCATTGGATGATCTCATCACAGCCCATGGATTCAATTATAACTGCTATACAATATTACAGGTTGGTCAGCTGTGAAGGACCTACCTTTTCTCAGCGGTGCCATGACCAAGAGAACTCTAAAGGACTTATGATAAAGAATGCTATCCATTCCAAAGACAGAGCTGATGGTGTCTGAAATCAGACTGAAGCACCCTCCCCCCCCCCACACTATTTTCCACTTTATTTTTCTTGAAGTTTCTCTGTGTGTGTGGGTCGGGGAGATTATGGTCATTTGTACAAGATTACAATTGTAGTAATGGGTTTTTTGGGGGTTTTTTTGCAAGGCAAATGGGGTTAATTGAC
Source organism: Macrotis lagotis (assembly GCF_037893015.1). Taxonomy (NCBI): domain Eukaryota; kingdom Metazoa; phylum Chordata; class Mammalia; order Peramelemorphia; family Peramelidae; genus Macrotis; species Macrotis lagotis. Next base: position 697,398,076 of record NC_133666.1, read on the forward strand.
TTGCCCAAGGCCACACAGCTAGGTAATTATTAAGTGTCTGAGACCAGATTTGAACCCAGGTACTCCTGACTCCAAGGCTGGGGTTTTATCCACTGTGCCACCTAGCCGCCCCTTTGGGAAAGTATCTTAACCTCTCAGCTCTTCAGTTTCCCTCAAATGAGGGGATTGGACTTGTCTCCTAAACTCCCAGTTCTAAATCTGTAATTTTCATCCTCACTCTGCTAAAGGAATTTCATTCTCCAAAGCATATATTTGAAGCCAGACAGCAATTCTTTTAACTTGTCTCCAACCACCACCCAGTAGAACCTCTTTGAGGGTAGAGAATATGAGTTTTGACTTTCCATCTAGTACTTAACCTATCCTCTGGGCAAGTCTGACATTTGTCAGACATTTATTTCTATAAAGTTACCTTAGTACAGACTCTCCTGTAATCCCAGCCATCTCATGGAAAAGGACAGTCCAAGTAATCTCTGCAATTAAAGGGTGTGTGTGTGTGTGGGGGGGGTGATATAGGAATGAGTGTGTGGGTTGGGGAAGGATGGAAAGGCCTGATGATGCAATGAGAGGAATCCTTCAATTTATGTTCAGATTTTTTTGGCTTTTTACAAGGCAATGGGGTTAAGTGACGTGCCCAAGGTCACACAGCTAGGTAATTAAGTGTCTTGAGGTTAGACTGGAACTAGGGTCCACCTGACTGCAGGGTTGGTGCTCTATCCACCTAGCTACCTCCTGGTATTCCTTTTGTTCTCACATGAGGGGTGACCTATATGGGGAAGTGAGGAGGAAGTGATTTTCAATATGACCTAGACTCTAAAACCTCCCCCAGATCTGATTTAACCTGGGACAATAGCAAGAGCATGGATTCTGGGGTTAACCACCCCCTCCATAATCTCTCTGTAACCTTGTTCAAGTCTTATTATTTGTCTGGGTCTCAAAATAAATGGGGGAATTGAATCCTAAGGTCCTAAGTCATGCAGGTCCAGAAGATGACAAATCCTCAGTTAGCCACTTAACTGGGATCCTGTGTCCAGAGCAGAGGAAGGGAGGGAAGGAAGGAGATAGGGAATAAACTCTTTTTTTTTTTCTTTCTGTATTTTAAGGAGGGGCAGTTGAGAAAAAAAACTAGGAAATGGCTCTTCACTTCTCTATTCCCAGGTCAGGCTCGTCTGATACAAGGGTGAGATGCGCTGAATGTTTAATATCCAATCACAGAAGGGACTCAACCACTGACCAGTGTCCCTGGCTCAAAGCCCCCTAAATGGTTGTCTTTAGACACCTGGGAAAGGCCTGTCCAGGTGGCTAACCCTGAAGTTAGACCTAGGTCAGTGGCCTAGCAGCAGTGTGACCATAGGCAAGTTCTAAACTCTTCAGGGCCAGTCCACTGGAATAGTTTTCATTCCTCATTGACCCAGAGGGGTGATGGATAGTCGGACTGGGCCTCAGGAGTCATGAGGCACCTGAGTTCAAATCCAGTCTCTGTCCTCTACTAGCTGGGCCAACATCCTTTGGCGGTTCTTGAAGATGCTCACTTTTGGAAGAGTTGTCATTTGCGTCAGGGGAGGGACTTCCCCAAACCAATCAAATTCCCCATCCAGAACAAGGGCTCACCTGCTGGGGACACACCTCAAATAATTAGGTCAGGGTCACTTGTTTTGGTTGTTCTCTGTTTCCTTTAATTACCTGAAGCTAGGTTTTAAACCAAGTTCTTAAAAGTAAGGGATTTTGAGTGATTATAATCCTATTGTCTCTATGGATGAAAAAAAGGTTTTTGTTTTTGTTTTTTATAGATACTGCAGTTGTCAATGGGCCATGCCCTCCTGAGATGCCTGTCAGGACCCCCTGCTACTCTGCTTTCAGGGCTGGCATCTTCAGAAGGTTAGATGGGACCAGGCCTCTCTGCCCGTTGAGCTCTCCATAGAGGAAGCCATTGTCGTCCACAGAGCCCAGCACAGTGACCACGTCACCGGCACTCAAAGTCAACTCCTCGCTCGTGCTCAGGTTCGAGCTCTTCCGGGGGTGGTAGTCGAAGGCGGCCACCATGGTCTGTGGGTGCCAAAACTGGGCTTGTTGGGGGGTCCTCCTCACCACAGAGAAGCTCTTCTGGGGGCTGGCGGGCTGCATGGAGAGCCCCAGGAGGCCTTCCAGGGACATCTCGGCTGGGATGTGGCCTTGCTGGAACAGCTGCTTGAATACCTCACTGCCCTCTATTTGGACTTCGGACACCATGTCCCCGGGGATGTAGCCCATTCGACCAGAGCACTCTCCATGATAGAATCCATCCGAGTCTTGATCCCCCCAGACTTTCAGGATCTGACCTTGGTGGAAGGCGAGTTCTTCTTCAGCAGCCGCTGGATTGGTGGACATCACTTGGGGGTCATAGTCCCAAAGGGCCACAAACATTCGGACAGGGTCACTGGCCTCCTTTCCTTTCAGAGCATTGCTGCCTGGGGTCCTGAACCATGCCCCAGAGGCAGTTAGCATGGGGCTGGTTTTCAAGATCTTGGTCATCTTCCCTGGGGGAACCTGATAAAACAGAGTACTGGGTTCTTTCTTCAGACCAGCAGGCCTGGTCTGTGCATTCTGGACCCTAAACTCCTTTGGGCTGGGTCTCCGGGTCCCCCACAAGGTCACGTGCTGCTCTTCCTCCTCCAGATTGTCCAGGTCAGCCAGGTGGCTGTAATCAGGGGGGGCCTCTGCTGACTGACTGGTCACCTGTAGGGTTTCTACTTCCACTCTATTTTTAGGGACATTGCCCCCAGAATTGTTGTCTCTAGAGATCTCTTTCATGGGGTCATTTTCTGGGACAGATTCTATCACTGAAACCTGGTTCCATCTTGGTCCTGCCTTTCTAGTGCTCTCCTCCTCTACTCCGATCTGGCCATCAGTCAGATAACTGGTATTCCCACAGCTGCCATCCTTGGGGGTCTTAGGTCCTTGGAGTTCTTTCTTGTTAGGGGGCAGGAGGTTCAGGACATGGGCTTCTCCAGGCCCTTGAGGGTTAGTGTTGTCTTCTGGGCTGGGCTTTGGGACTCTCTTTTGGAAGTGGTCTTTGGGGAACCCTTGGGAGGCCACTGAGCTGGCCAAAATGGCCTTCTGTTGGGAGATGGGTACAGGTGGTCTCCATGCCAAAGGGGTCTGGAGATGGGCCAGCTCCTGGCAACTGTGGATGATGGGAAAAGATTGGGGCGATCTGTATGAGCTGGACTCGCCAGGGATCTGGGCGGGAACCGAGTCCAAGGATTCGCCATAATGAGACATGGTTCTCACGGAGACCTCTTGGGAAAGCTTTTGTTGCTGTAGCTGGGAAAATTCCACCAAGACGTTTCCTGCTGTGGGGGAGGGCACTTCGGTGACTTTGTGGCCTCCCATGTAGATAGCGTAGCCCGTCACGGGGACCCCATTGGAGGAGCCTGCTGAATCGATGGTCACTGGGATCCAGCTGACCAGCAGAGTGCCCGGGGAGGTGTGGTGTTCTACCAGGACGTCCAGGGGAGGGTCAGGCGGGCCAGCTGAAGGGGTGGTGAAAGCAATGGAGGAGGATGTCTCCTCCCACAGCTCCCTGGAGGGCCCCCCGGGGAGCTGCACCTCCACATGGGCCCAGTAGTGAGTGCTGGGCTGTAGGTTGTGAAAGCTGTACCAGCAGACCCCAGCCTTAGTGAGGTTGCACTCCTGGTCATTGAGGTATACCATATGGGCATAGTTACTGTTGCTGTAGAGCCAGCTGATCTCGGCAGAGGTGGGGGTGAGGTGTCGCAGGCACAGCTGGGTGGGTCTGGGGCAGAAACTCCCCCCCACCAGGAAGGAACACTGCAGCCGGTTGGAGCAGCCCTTCTCCATCACACTCTGCACCGAGATGCGGTAGGCCCTGGTCTTCAGCTCCAGGTTGTCGATGGTGGCCCTGGTCTGGGAGCCAGCCTGGATGTTCTGCCACAGCTTGTTGTCCACATACACGTTGTAGCCCTGCGTGGCCCCATATGGATTGGGGTCTAAGGGGGCCTCCCAGTCCACAACCACGGCATGGGGCAGTTGCTGGATCAGAGTCAGTTTTTGGGGGCAGGGAACCCCAGAAAAGTCCAAAGCCTCCTCCAGAATGTCCTCCTTTGGTTTCTTTGCTGGCAGATTACAGCACGTGGCTTCCTCCACAGAATCAGCTCCTTTCCCTTCAGGACTGGGTGGCTTCACTTCCTGGCAGGAGTCCAAGCAGGAATCATTCCCTTCTGGAGGTTGGGAATTCAAGGTCTCACCATCTGAAATCTGCTCCACCAAGTTGGAGGGGACCAACCCCCTTTGGCCATCCATCGACTCCCCGGCATAGAAGCCATCCTCATCCATGTCCCCGAAGATGTAAATGTACTCTCCTGCGGTCAGGGGCAGCTCGGCCTCCGGCTGGTCATTGGGGCCGGCAAAGGGGTCGTAGTTGTAGCGAGCTAGGAAAATCTTCACTTTTGAAGAGCTGTGGCTGTCCTGGCTGTTGTGGCTCTCGTGACTCTGGTGGCTGTTCTGGCTGTGGTGGCTGTCCTGGCTGCGGTGACTCTGGTGACTGTTGTGACTGTGGAGACTTTGGTAGCTGTTGTGGCTGTGGAGACTCTGGTGGCTGTTGCAACTATCGTGGCTGTCCTGGCTGTGGCGACTCTGGTGGTCGTGGTGGCCGTCCTGGCTGCTGTGACTATCCTCCCCGGGGCGGTTGTGGTGACCCTTGTGGCTTCTGGGGCCCTCGGGCTCCGAGGCCTGGGAAAGGCTGTCCGCTTCTAACTCTTCCGCCTCACTGCCCGTGTCCACCTCGGAGGCCGGCCCGCCGGGGGGCCCGGAGTCCATGAGGCTGGGGCCCTCTGGGTGGCAGGGGGCTCTCTGGGCCCAGGGCCCCCTGAACTGCTGCAGGGTCTTCAGCTGCTGGGCCTGGTGGGTGCAGGGCCGCTCTGTGTCCCGGAGGCCGGCCTCCAGAGTCTGCCTGGCTTCCCTGCACTCTCTCTGCAGCCGCTCCCGGTCCTGCTGCAGTCTCTGGACCTCGGCCTGGCTGGCGGCCAGGGCGCTCAGGGTCTCGCGGAGCTCCCGCTCTAGCTGCTGGCGGCTGCCCTGGCCCTGGACGGCCTGCTGCTGCAGCTGGGCCACCTGCAGGGCCGCGGCCTGGTGCTCTGCCCGCGCCTGCTCCAGCTCGGCCCGCAGCTGGCCGTTCTCCGAGGCCAGCCGCTCCGCCCCGCGCGCCTTCTCCTGGAGCAGACCGTTCTCCTGGGTCAGCTGGGCGGACAGGCTCAGGGCCTGCCGCAGCTCGCCCTGGACCTCGCGGCACTTCTGCTGGGCCTGGCCCACGTCCCCCCGCAGGCTCTCGCAGCCCCTCTGCTCCAGGCTCAGGCTCTGCTCCAGGGCCTGCACCCGGCGCTTCAGCTCCTCGGCCCCCTCCTCGGGGCCGGGAGGCGGGGTGGTGGCCCTCTGGTCCGGGGGGCTCCCCGCCTTCTGCAGGGTGAGCTGCCTCTGGAGGCGGAGCACCTCTTTCTGGGACTCCCGCAGGAGCCGGTCCAGGTCCCGGGCCTGGGGGCTCCCGCAGGCGGCCCCCGGGGCTTGTAGGTCGCGGCACCGGAGCCGCAGCTCCTCGATCTGCCGGTCCTTGGCCAGCAGGGCGGCGGCCTGCCCCGCCAGGTCCCGGGCCCGCTGGCGCGCCACGGCCCGTCGCCAGAGCTCCAGGTCCCCGGGGCCCGGCGCCCCGACGGCGCCGCTCTCCCGCAGCTGGCGCGCGCGCTCCTCCAGGCGCTTGGCGATGCCCCCCAGCTCGGCGTGCCGCAGCCGCAGGCGCCGCACCTTCTCCGCGGACTCGGGGAGGCCGCGGCGCAGCCGGCTGTTCTCCTCGCGGAGGCCGCGGCAGTGGCGGCCCAGGGCCTCCAGGGCCTCGGCCAGCTCCGCGTTCTGCTTGGCCAGGTCGCCGCGGCCCAGCCCCGGGGCGCCTTCGCCCTCCTTCCCGGGCGGCGGCGGGGGCCGGGCGCCGCCGAGGTCGTCATCCTCGTCGTCCCCTCCCTCGTGGTGGCCGTCGTGGTCGTCGTCGTCGTGGTCGTCGTCCTCTTCTCCCTCGTCGTCGGGGCCAGGCGGGGCCGCCTCGCGGGGGCCCCGCTCCCCGGTGTCCGGGCCGCCCGGGGCCAGCCCGGCCGAGGAGGGGGCGGCCCCGCGCGGCGGGCTGCGGGCCTCGGGGGCCTCCAGGGAGCGGGAGCAGCGCGCGGCGGGGCGCGGCCGCGGGGGGCGCAGGCTGTCCAGCGAGCGCGGGCGGTCCCAGGGCCCGGGGGCGCCCGGCGGGGGCGCGGGCCGGCCCGGGGCCCGGGCGGCGGGGTCCCAGCGCGGGTTGTCCAGGATGTACTTGAGGAAGAGGCCGCGCTCCAGCTGCAGCGCGGCCTGCAGGTGGCGGATGCGCGCGGCCTGCTCGCCGTCCGTCTCCCAGCGCAGCTTGGCCAGCACGTCCTGCAGCTTGCAGCGGCACTCGGGGGGCGCGGCCCCGTCGGGGGGCGCCCGGGCCCCGGGCCGGGCGCGGGCGCAGTGGCCGCGGCTCAGCAGCTCCTCGGCCAGCTGCCGCTGCAGCTGGCGCGCCTGGCGCACGGCGCCGTCCCGCTCCCGGTGCAGCCGGCGCTGCAGCTGCCGCAGCTCGGCCTCCTTCCAGCGCAGCAGCTGGCGGATCTCGGCGTCGCGCTCCCGCAGCACGGCCTCCCGCAGCTGCCGCAGCTCCCGCAGCCGCTGCAGCTCCCAGCCGGAGCGCAGCCGCTCGGCCTGCCGCCGCCGCTCCCGCTCCGCCGCCTCCCGCAGCTCCCGCAGCTCGGTGCCGAAGCGCCGCCGCTCCGCCTGCCGCCGGGCCCGCTCCGCCTCCAGCTCGGCGCGCACGGCCTCCAGCTCCCGCCGCAGCTCCGCCGCCGCCGCCGCCTTGGGGGCCGGGCTCGGCCCGGCCTGGCTCATGGCGCCCCCCGCCCCCCGGCCCCCCACCCCCCGCTCCGCTCGGCCCCCCGGGGGGCTGGCCCGCCTCCGCAACGGCTGGCTGCCCGACGCCCTGGCCCTCCCCTCGCCCCACGCCTCGCCCAACCGCCCGGGGCCCCGCGCGCGTGTCCCGCGGGCCCCCCGCGCGCCCTCCACCCCCCCCCCACCGGGCGCCAGCCGCCCCGCGGAGACGGGCTCCGGGGGCCCGGCCCGGCCTCCCCTCCGGCAGAGGGGGCAACCGACGCCCGGGAGCCCGCACCATCCTCGAGAGCTGGGCCGGGGGCTTCTCCGCACCCACTGCTGAGCTTTACTCCCTCTGGGGAGCGGGGCGGGGGGGCGGGGAGGCAGAGCCGGGAGAGCGGGTGTGGATGAAAGCATGTGTGCAAGAGCCAGGGGGGCAGCCAGAGAAGGGGGGGAGAGAAAGGCCCAGAGACGGTCATGGGGGGAGAGAGAGAGAGAGAGAGAGAGGGAGGCTGGGAGGGGACACCCCAGGGAGCAGAGATGGGGGCAGGAGAGGGTGACCTCCCTTGCTAGGCCGATGGAAATCCTTGGGAAGGCAGAGACTGGCGCTGTGGAGGAGAGAAGCAGCTCCCAAAGGAGGCCCGAGGCCTCCCTTCCATGGACCGGCCGAGGGGCGGCTGCAGCTTCCCCGGGACTCCCCAGGGAGCACAGCCCCAGCTTGCGGCAGAGGATTTAGAACCAAGGCCAGCTCTCTGGAGCCTACCCTCCGAAATGGGAGTTATTTCGTAAGGAGATCCAGGGCACCGAATGCTGATCCACCAATCTCAGCCACTCACTCCGTGGGGGACTTCCCTTGTGCCTCTGTCTCCCAGCTGTGTAAATGCCTTCCTACCCTGTGTGGGCCTCAGTTTCCCCCTCAGTAAAATGATGGAGTTGGAATCATGGACCTTTAAGATCCCCTCCAGCCCTCCATCTCTTAGGGGTTGGAGAAGAAACCCAGGAGCAGCTGTTTCTGGCCATCTGGCCTCATGCTCCATAAGCATCCTGGGGTCCTCATTGGCTCCCCACAGAGATGAGAAAGCCCCCCCCCCTCCAAATCAGAACATCCAGAGAGCACAGTGGAGAGAGAGTATTAGGTCTAGAGTCAGGAAAGACTCAGCTTCTGGAGGTCAAATCGAGCTTCAAAATCCTAAGTGACTGTGTGATCCTGGGCAAGTTATTGAATCCCATTTCCCTCGGTTTCCCCCTTTGCAAGATGAGCCGGAGAAGGAAATGAGAAACTGCTCCAGGATCTCCACCAAGAAAACCCCAAAATGGAGTCACGGAGAGCTGGACAAGACTGAACCACAAGAAAGATACCGAAGTATTTCAGAATTTCATGCTTCATTTCTTTCACTCTATTTTACAGAGACAGAAACGGGTCCACACAAGGAAAGGGAGTTCCCCGAAGGTACACAGCTGGTCCCCTGGACTAAATATCTATGGGCATCCCTGCAGTTCTCAGATTCTGGGAATTGGCAGAGCTAGGACTCAAACCCAGAACCTCTGACTCCAGAGATGAAGTGACTTACAGCCAAATAATGTCAGAGGAGAGATTTGAATCCAGGTCTTCCTGACTTCTTTTCATTTATCCCCTTACCCAGGGGGCCTAAAATGATGTTCTTGAGGGCCCACAAGTAACAAGGAACAGAGCTGGTAGTCTATGTCTCTCCTGCATGGCCAATAGAATCCTGTTTGTCCTTTAAATCCAAAGGTTGCTACATGGAGCTATGGCCAGAGAGCCAGCTCTGGAGTTAGAAAGATCTGAATTCAAAACCAGCCTCAGACACTGACTGGCTGTGTGACTCTGGGCAAGGTTTTTTTTTTTTTTTGCAAGGCAATGGGGTTAAGTGGCTTGCCCAAGGCCCCACGGCTAGGTCATTATTACACCACCTAGCCGCCCCTCTGGGCAAGTTTCTGAACTTCTCTCTGTCTTCGTTTTTTCAACTATAAAAAAAAGTGGTGTATAACCACTGTACCGACCTGCTGGGGTTGTCTCATGTTGTGGTTATTCTCTGACTCTGCGGCCCAAATTGGGGTTTTCTTGGTAGAGATACTGGAGTGGTTTGCCATTTTCTTCTCCAGTTCATTTCCAGGTGAGGAACAGACTCAAATGGGGTTAAGTGATTTACCTAGGGTCATAAAGCAAGTGTCTGAGGCTAGATTTGAACTCGGGGCCTCCAGCCCCTATCCACTATGCTGCACTTCTGGTACACAGTGGATGTTATATAAATGCTAGCTATCAGGAAATCCTCGTTTCTTTCCTCAAAAGAACAGCAAAGACATGCCTTAGATTCTGAAACTCTTAGATGCAGAAGCTGCACGGAGGCCCGGTGAGTTAGGGCAGTCTTTCTCCAGTGACTCATCTCTTCACTTGCCAGTAGAGGGCAATGACAGAGAGCCCAGATAGACTGTTCTGTTGGGGAGGGAAGAATTCTTGGCCTTTTAGACTAGTCAGATTGGGAGGGGCCTCAGAGACCATCTGCTTTTTCTAGATAGAGAAACTGAGACCCAAAGAGAAGATACTTCCCCAGGGGTCACATAGCTTCAAAGCCAGAACTAGGTCTCTATTTTCCTTTCTGTGATCATTGCCCAGGACAATGGAAAACTCTTTTGCATTTGGGGGAAGAGCTTCTGAGTTCCAATTCCAGGAAGTTCTATTTGCTATTTAGATAGCCCAGTATAACTCCCTTGCCCTTATCTGGACCAGGACATAAAAGGTTAAACTAAATGACTTTGAGGTCCCTTCCAGCCCCAAACCTATGGCCCCTAAAATGCTTTCCATTTCAGCAGGGTGAGTGACCATGGCTTTGGTGAGACGCAACCTCAGAAGACTCAGCTTTCATTCTTACTGTGCTCCGGGGTATTTAGAATTAAATCCAGGGACAATGAGGCGTCAAAGGGTTTTTCACAGATATTTGTTGTTGCCGATTATTGTTACTCTTATTCTGGCATCGTCTCCCACAAATGAGAAGATAAGCCGCTAGGTGGCACCATGGTGCATAGAACGTTGGGCCTGGAGTCAGCAAGACTCCTCTTCCTGAGTTCAAATATGACCTTGGGCATGTCACCACACTCTACCAGGCTTCGTTTCCATATCACAGAGATACGAAAGGACCCCCAAAATCAGGGCAGTCCAGGGACACAGTGGAGAGAGTATCAGGGTCAGGAATCAGGAAAGATATCTTCTGGGTGTCAAATCCAGTCTCAGACACTGAATGTGTGATCCCAGACAAAGCATTTAACCCCATTTGCTACAGTTTCCTCAGCTGGAAAATGAGCTGGAGTAGAAAGTGGCCAACCTCTCCAGTATCTCTACCAAGGAAACCCCAGATGGGGGGGGGGCACAAAAAGTCAGAATCCACTGAAATGACTACTGAACCACAACATTTTCTCCCTCTCTGGCCTGAAATGCTGCCCTGGGGCGCACCCTAGGCACTAGCAGATTTGTCAGAGGGTGGGGAGAGCCGAAGACTAGGACACTTTCTGTAAGAACATATCAATATCAAATGGTGCTGAGCATTTTAAAAAATTCTCCAAAATGGATACACCCTCTGATTTTTCTCCTTTTCTCTCCTTATAAAGTCCTTTCTCCTATTATTCTCTCGGAGCCTTACCAGCATCGTCGTGGGAGGGAGGCAGGGCAGGCATTTTCCAACCTACCTTTCTAAATCAATTTTAACATAGTCCTCCCAGTCCACTGTTCATTCTGGTCAGACTGGACTAGTAGCTGCTCCCCATATTTGAAATTCCATCTCCCACTTTGTATCTTTGCCCAAGGTGTCCCCAAAGCCTGGAATGTAATCCTCCCAGACTTAACTCAGGCCCCTCCTGCTCTGTGAGGACTTCCCTGATGTTCCAGCTGTTAGTGCCTCATTCATACTTACTCATGGAGGGTGTGCCCAAACAAACGTAGAGGAGACGTTGGTTTGCTCTTCCGATACAAGAAATTACAATCACTGGGTTCCAGTCCCCTTCCTTGTCCCAAACCCCGAACCTGTCATCACATTTGATATTTGAATGGCATCAAGTCAAACAGATATTCATAGACCCATTCCCAGCAAGTTAGAGGTGATTGAATTATGGCATTTTGGAATGATTAATTGAATCATGGCTCCTGTCACTCTGAGATCAACCTTTAAAAGGCCACAGACTCAGACCAGGGAAATAGCACACTAGTCCAGGTGCTCATCACTTCTCACCTGCCTGGCAGAGGCTTCTTGCTTGTCTACCCAATTAGCCTCCAGTCTCCTCCCCAATCCATTCTCTACCCAGACAGCGATGCCTTTCAAAAGCATCCTCCTGAACATGCCTGTTCTTTGTTCAAGAGCCTTCAGCAACTCCTTATTGCCACTAGAATCAATTGCATGCTTTTAAGTTTTCAGGTGCAGCTAGGTGGTGCAGTGGATAGAGTCAGGAGAAGCTGAGTTCCAATTTGGCCTCAGACATTTAATAATTGCCTAACTGTGTGACCTTGGGCAAGTCACTTAACCCCATTGCCTTAAATAAATAAGATTTTTTAAAAAAACTTTTTCAGTTGAATCCAACTCTTCATGACCTAATTTGAGGTTTTCTTGACTGAGATGTTGGAATAGTTTCCTTCTCCAGCTCATTTTACAGATGAGGAAACTGAGACAAATGGAATCAAGTGACTTACCCAGGAACACGCAGCTAGGAAGTATCTAAGGTCAGGTTTAAGCTCAGATCTTTCTGATTCCAGACCTGCTGCTTTTTTCCATCATACCCACCTAGTTGTCTTCCATATACTCCATAGCCTGGCATTTAAAGCATTCCTTCACCTGGTTTTCAGATTAATTCCTTCTAGGCTTTATTGCAAACTATTTGGTTTCCCATACTATGGAAGATAATCAAAGTGCCTATGAGCAATTCCCTGAACTTTCAAGTCTTCTCTAGCCTCTGGGCCTCTGCCGGAGCTAATTCCCATGCTTCCCCTTCCTTCCTGCCTCCTGACATACCTAGCTTCTATCATAAATGCCACCTTCTACTAACTGCTATTCCTGATTCCTTTGGTTGTCTTTGTTCGATGTTCATCTATGCATTTCTTGTAGAATGCAAACTCCTTGAGGGTAGGGTCTCTTGGTTTTGTCTCTAGGTCCCTAGGACCTGGCACAGTTTCTGGCCCATAGCAGACCCCTTGATAAAACCTTATGGGGTTGGATTATTTTGTTTTTTTAATTAGGTTAGTTAACAGACAAGATCCACATCAACTAATGACCTTTATTAAGCCAGGTACTGTTGGAGTTATTTGGAAGGCAAGGGTCAAAGAGGCTTCTCGGTAGATATCTATATAAATACATATATTTGTGGGTAGATATCTACATAAATACAAAATGTAATCTAGAGCCATAGAATCCTGATTCTATTTATTTCTGCATGGGTGACCTTGAACAAGTCACTTGCCTTCTTTAATTTCCTAATCTGTAGTAGGGAGAGAAGGGGGGGCGGTTCTTAAAGAGCTCTCAACTCTGAGAGTCTACTTCCTTCTGCATGTAGTGGAGAAGGGATAGCAACCAATGTTTAAGTCCAAGGTTGTCTGCAGAGAACAGATGACTAAGTCAGCTTAAATTAGAGTCTGCTGAGGTTCATATCTTAACTTCCTGGGAAAATATAACAGTAGGTATAAGGTCAGTTAATGAATTCTGTTTTATTTCTTTTTGTCAAAGTGCACTTGTGAATATTTTGTGTGAGAATAGCTTTTGGATGGAGGAAATGAATACCTGTCCCATATTTGAATGCCTTCTTATCCTGCCCTTTGGGGAGACCATAGAGGATCCAAAATCTATGCTTTAAGCAAATTGTCGGAAGGCAATTGGGGTGTAACAAGTCAAAAAGCACAAGAAAAGGAAATTCATCCTTATCAGAGACCAGGGTCCCTCCAAGATGAATCTTGTCAATATCTTAAAATTTGGTCCTGAGCAGAAGGACCTTTGGGTGAAGAGAGGAAAGGGCAGTGCTCAGGAGCAGTCGAAGAAGGCTGCCCAGAGAACTCAGCACTGGCATTGCACTTTGAAGGAAGAGAGAGACTTCAATAAATGAAGCCATCCTCTGAGGAGGGAGGAGGCATTAATGAGGAAAGAGAACACAGAAGAATGGGGCACCTGACCTGACAGATCTGGCTCTGATTTTCTGGTCTTTTCATCAAACATACCTACCATGTATAGCTTGGTATAGCTGGTAGGTGCTTATTAGATGGTTATTGATTTTTACAAAGAGTGTTAAAGAGGGGCAGCTAAAGTGGCACAGTGGATAGAGCACCTGCCTTGAAGTCAGGAGGACCTGAGTTCAAATCCAGTCTCAGACACTTAATAATTACTTAGCTGTGTGACCTTAGGCAAACCACTTAACCCCATTGCCTTGCAAAAAAAAAAAACTTAAAAGATTTTTACAGAAATGAAAATGTTCACCAGTTCCTACTATCTTCTGTCTCTGTCTCTGTCTCTTTCTCTCTATACATAAAAATATATGTATATAGTTCTCTGCAAGAATTTCACTTTAATGGAACTGCACAAATATCAATAAACATGAACTTTCCATGTAAGAGGAAGAATGGGGGAAAAAAACTATGAACCTATGTATTCTGAAACTACTCTCCCAAGCCCCACTTGCATTGGCATACTAGGTCCCCAAGGCACCTTTGTAACATCTCCCTTGGGGTTCTAACATTGAGGGAGAGGATCCTTCTAAGACTATAGCTCATAAGTCCCCACAAGCTGGGACAGCCAGGTGGCACAGTGGAAAGATCACCAGACTGGAATATGGAAGACCTCAGTTCAAATTTGACCTCAGATACAATACTAGATGGGTGACCCTGGGTAAGTCACGACCTCAGTTTCCTCATCTGTAAAATAATGATGATGATAATACTTATTTTGCAGCATTGCTATGAAGATCAAATGAGATAATTGCAACATAGCTTCTGGCACTGACACTTCTGATACTTCATAAATATTAGCTATTATTATTATCAGTTGACCACAATTAGTCCATCAGGCTTACTTAATATTGGATTAAGAGTATTTGTTAAAGTAGAACATTGAGATTTGGTATACAATTCTCTCCAAATTACATGACACCTTTCCCACAAATATATACAGAAACGAGGAGAGAATGGGCTCCAACTTGGTTGTTTGGTTGGTTCTTGTGTTTCATTATCAAAGAAGACAAGAATGGCATCGCTATGTTTCAGACAAATGACAGTGTGTCCAACTGTGGCTGATTAGACCAATAATTCACAATGCTCTACCACAGGTTGGGCACAGATACTCCCTGTGAACACCTGGGGTGGGTCCTCTAAACTTAGGGATATCATGTCTCCTTTGAGCTGCTTCCATTCTGCCTTCCTCATAGAGCCCAACCCCCTCACAGATGAGGGCCCGCCATGCTGGGCTGTCCTGTGCCAGGGTTTCCAGGCTGTACCATCAATTCTAAAGTTCTTCAGTGAGACCTTCAAGGGGTCTCAGTGTGGCTTCTTCTGACTCCCTTGTGAATGCTTGCCAAGGGTGAATTCTCCATAAAATAGTTTTTTTTTTGACAAGTGGATGTTTGTCATTCTAACAACGTGGCCAGCTCATCATAATTTCATGGTCTGTAGTAATGTTGGAATGCTAGGCAGTTTAGCTGAGAAAGAACCTCAGTGTGGGTATCTTCTCCTGCCAGGTGAGCTTCAGAATCTTCTCAAGACAATCTAAATGGAAGCGATTCAGTTTCCTGACATGGTGCTGGTAGACTGTCCAAGTTTCACAGGCGAATAGCAATGAGGTCTCTCCCATACTTTCTTTTGGAGCCTCCTAAATACTGAGCTAGCTCTGGCAATGTGTCAACCTCATTGTCAATGTGTCCCTCCTTGGAAAGGACACTGCCAAGGGAAGTGAACTTGTCCACAGACTCAAAACTTTTCCATTTGCCATAATCAATGGTCCCACATGGATGGTGTGGTGCTGGCAGATAGAGCACCTGGGTTTTCTTGGTGTTCATTGTTAGACCAAAATGAGCACAAGCAGCAGAGAATGGACCCATGCTTTGTGCATTCCATCCCCAGAGGCTGCATTGAGAATCATCTGTAAACAGAAAGTCATACACCAACACTCCCTCCACTTTGGTCTTGGCTTGTGGCCTTTTCAAGTCAAAGAATTTGCCATCAGTGTAGTAGATGACCTTGAGGCCATGGTTATCCTCAGTAAAGGCGTTTGATAATATGCACGAAAAAAATCATGCTAAAAAGTATGAGAGCAAGGACACACCCTTGATTTACTCCATGGGTGACTGGGACATCTTGAGAGCATCTTCCACTATCCAGAACCTGGGCACACATACCATCATGGAAGTGACGTACAATAAAGATGAACTTCTCCAGGCAACCAAATTTTGATATAATTTTCCATCCCTCGAGACTGATGGTATCAAAGCCTTGGTCAGATCTACAAATGTTGTATGCAGACCTCTATTCTGTATATCTGACATTTTTCCTGGAGTTGTTGGTCAACAAACACCATTTTGACTGTCCTCTACCCTTTTTTTTTTTAGGTTTTTTTTTTTTCAAGGCAATGGGGTTAAGTGGCTTGCCCAAGGCCACACAACTAGGTCATTATTAAGTGTCTGAGGTTGGATTTGAACTCAGGTCCTCCTGACTCCAGGGCCAGTGCTCTAACCACTGCACCACCTGGCTGCCCCTTCTCCACCCTTTCTGAAGCCACACTGGCTCTCTGGAGGGTGACCAACTTCCAGGTGAGGGATCAGTTTATTGAGAAGTCTCTGTCAAGAATCTTACCAGCAATGACTAAATGAGAACTGCCCCTGTGATTGTCAAAGGACAATCTATTCCTTTACCTTTTAGAGATGGATGATGGAGGCATCCTTGAATTCTTGGGGAATAACCTCTTCATGCCATATAACCTTGGAAAATTCTCAGCTGGAATAGAATCTGCATCAGATGCTTTGCCACTTGAAAGAAGACTAATGACATTCAAAACCTCTTCTTCAGTTGGAACTTCAGCTAGGGAATGATTGACTACAACTTGAGGCACCTGGTCAATGGCTTCTCCATTGATTGATAGTCTGTTAAGAATGGAAGTATTCATCCATCTCTCTAGGATCATGCTACAGTTTCTTGGAACCATAGGTGAGAGTTAGGTGGGTAGACATCAAAGGTGGAAAGCAGCCCTGAAGAGGGCATGTTTGTAAGACCTCCAGTTTTCTTCCACTTCACTCCCCAATTCATTCTCATTGATCCAGTGAGCCTGGTCCCCTGGCTGTTCTATGAACAAGACCCTCCATCTCTTGCTTTTGGCATTTTCTGACTAGACCCCTGTGCCTCAAAGTTTTTCTTCCTCAACTCCAGCTACTGGCTTCCCCAGCTTCCTTTCATCCCCAACTAAAATTGCATCTTTTACATGAAGCCTTTCTCAAATCAGACAAATCCTAGTGCCTTCCTCTTTTAATCATTTCCTTTTTATCCTGCATAGAACTTACATTGCAAGTTTTGTTGACATGTTGTCTCCCCCATTATGCTGAGGGCAGAGGCTTATTTCTTGCCTCTTTTTGTCTCCTCAGCACTTAGCAGTATCTAGTATAGAGCAGATGCTTAATAAACATTTATTGATTGATTTTTGATCAGAAGGGGTGACACAGTCATCAAAACTGTTTGGTACTGGCTAAGAAATAGCCAGGTGGTGCAGTGGATAGAGCACTGGCCCTGGAGTCAGGCCTTAGACACTTAATAATTACCCAGCTATGTGACATTGGACAACTCATTTAACCCCATTGCCTCGCGAAAAAAAAATAGATTGGTGGATCAGTGGAATAGATTGGTTGAAAAAGGAACAGGAGGAATGATTAGAGTTTCATTGTTAGTGTTTCATTGATAAACCCAAAGATTCCAGTTTCTGGGATAAGAATCACTCTGACAAAACTTCTGAGGAAATTGGAAAATAGTATGGCAGAACCTAGGCATTAGCCTAACATTTTACACCCTATACCAAAATAATGTCGAAATGAATACAGGATGTAGACATAAAAGATGGTATCATAAGGCAATTAGGAGAAAAAGGTATAGCTTACCTGTCAGATCTATGGAAAGGAGAGCAGTTTATGACCAACGATGAGATAGAGAACATTATAAAATGCAAAGTGGATAATTTTGATTACATTAAAATTGAAAAGTTTATGTACAAATAAAACCAATGCAACCAAGATTAAAAAGGAAGGCAGTCAGTTGGGAAATAATTTTTTATAACTTGTATTTCTGACAAAGGACTCAATTCTAAAATATATTGAGAACTGAGTCAAATTTATAAGAATAAAGGTCATTCCCAAATTGATTAATGGTCAATGGATATAAAAAGGCAATTCTAAGATGAAGAAATTTCTATAGATATATGAAAAAAATGCTCTAAATCATTACTGATTAGAGAAATGCAAATTAAAGCAATTCTGAGGTACCACCTCACACCTATAGAATGGCCATATGAATAAAAGGTAAAATGACCAATGTTGTAAGAGATGTGGGAAAACTGGGACACTAAAGCATTGTTGGGGGAGTTGTTAACTGATCCAACCTTTCTGGAGAATAATTTGAAATTACCTCCAAAGGGCAATAAAATGGGGCATGTCCTTTCCTTTATCCACCAATACCACTATTAGGTCTGTATCCCATCAGAGATCACAAAAATGGATTAAAAAGTCATATGTTCAAAAATATTTATAGCAGCTCTTTTCCTATTGGCAAAAAAGTTGGAAATTGAGGGATGCCCATCAATTGGGGAATGACTGAACAAATTGTGTTATATGAATGTGATGAAACACTATTGTTCTATAAGAAATCATGAATGTCAGGACTTCAGAATAGCCTGGAGAGATTTGCATGAACTGAGGCTAAATGAAGCAAGAAGAACCAAAAGAACATTATACACACTCACAGCAACACTGAGTGATGGTAACCATGATGGATTTGTTCCTCTGGAGCAGCTCAATAATCAAAGACAATTCTAAAAGACTAGGGATGGAAAATACCATCCATATCCAGAGAAGTAATTATGCAGTTTAAATACAGACCAAAGCTTACAATCTTCAATTTTTAAAAGTTGTCTCATGTATTATATCTTCTCTCTCTAATGCTTTTTTTGCCCATTTTGATTCCACATGATTAATATGGATTTATGTTTGATGTAATTATACCTGTATAACCTATTTTATATTGCTTTCTGTGAGAGGGAGGGCTTGGAAGGGAAGGGACGGAGAGAGAAAATATAAACTTCAAAACCTCACAAAAAATGACTGCTGAAAACTAACACTGCATGTAGTTGGAAAAATAAAATGTTTGGGTTTTTTTTTAAAGAGAGGTGATATAGGGGCGGCTAGGTGCTGCAGTGGATACAGCACTGGCCTTGGAGTCAGGAGTACCTGAGTTCAAATCCAGCCTCAGACACTTAATAATTACCTAGTTGTGTGGCCTTGGGCAAGTCACTTAGCCCCATTGCCTTGAAAAAAAAATCTAAAAATAAAGAGAGAGGTGATGTAGGATGACACTTGTCCAATGTGGTGGCCATTTCTTTTGTTTGACTGTGCGTAAGGATTTCCTTTTTCCTTTTTTTCCCCCCCAGGGATAGTTGTCAGGGCTGGGGATACAGAAAGAAAATAAGTGCTTGCTAATTGAAATAGAATTCTGTTTGTAAAAAGACTTCCCAAGGAGCCCATATGAGAAATGAAATGATCCTTAAGGGAGCATTTGGGAATATCCTACAGAAGACTGAAAAGGACACAAAGAAACCAAGAGCTATGAATTTTTGAATGCAGGGCACTAAGTTTGAGCAAATGGAGTTTTGAGGACTGTGGACAAGTTCACTTCCCTGGGCAGTGTCCTTTCCAAGGGGGTACACATTGGGTTTTTTAGCAAGGCAATGGGGCTAAGTGGCTTGCCCAAGGCCCTACAGCTAGGTAATTATTATCAAGTGTCTGAGGCCGGATTCGAACTCAGGTCCTCCCGACTCCAGGGCCAAGGGGGTACACATTGACAGTAAAGTGGACACTCATATTGCCAGAGCTAGCTCAGTATTTGGGAGGCCCCGACAGAAAGCATAGGAAAGAGGAGGTATTAGACTGACTACCAAACTGAATGTCTACAGAGCCATTGTGCTGACCTCACTGCTATTCACCTGTGAAGCCTGGACAGTCTACCAGTGCCATGTCAGCAAACTGAATGGCTTCGATTTAAATTGTTTAAGAAAGATTTTGAAGATCACCTGGCAGGAGGGGGCAGCTAGGTGGCGCAGTGGATAAAGCACCGCGCCCTGGAGTCAGGAGGACCTGGGTTCGAATCCGACTTCAGACACTTAATAATTACCTAGCTGGGTGGTTTTGGGCAAGCCACTTAACCCCATTGCCTTGCAAAAACCTAAAGAAAAAAAAAGATCACCTGGAAGGAGAAGGTACTAGACACTGAGGTCCTTTCTTGAGCTAAACTGCCTGGCATTCCAACGTTACTACAGAGAGTGCAATTATGATGGATTGGACATGTTCTTAGAATGCCAGACATACACTTGCCAAAAACACTAGTTTCTGGAGACCTCACCCAGGGCAGGCATTCACAAGGAGGTCAGAAGAAGTGATACCAAGATACCCTGAAGGTCTCATTGAAGACCTTTAGAAATGAGTGTACAGCATGGAAGAGACTGGCACAGAACCACTTGGCATTGAGGGCCCTCATCAGTGAGGGGGCTGCATTCCATGAGGAAGGTAGAATGAAAGCAGCTCAAAGCAAACATGACATCCATGAGTTTAGAGTCCCCAGCCTAGGTGTTCACAAGGACTATTGTCTGATCAGTCAGAGTAGGACACAGTGTCGTTTGTCTCAAACATACTGATGTCATTTTGGTCTCCTTTCATAATGAAGGACAAGTGCCAACCAACCAACCAATCTTTACAATATTGTTATGCTACAGATTGTCCTCCAAGTTCTGCCCATTCTCCTGCATTTGTTCATACAAGTCTTCCCAGGTTTCTAATCATCCCTTTCATTATTTCTTTTATTCATTCATTCATTTATTTATTTTAGGTTTTTGCAAGGCAATGGGGTTAAGTGGTTTGCCCAAGGCCACACAGCTAGGTCATTATTAAGTGTCTTAAACTGGATTTGAACTCAGGTCCTCCTGACTCCAGGGCCAGTGTTCTATCCACTACACCACCTAGCTGCCCCATGCTCAGCCATTTTGTGATGGGTAGATATCCCCTCAGTTTTCTATTCTTTGACATACTCCCCAAAGCTAATGCAAATATTTTTCCTTTCCCTTTTTAATCTCTTTGGAGTATAGGCAGAGTAGTAATATCACTGGGTCAAAGGGAATGCCCTAATAAATTTTGGGCATGGTTCCAAAATGAGAAGGGGAAGGAGACATTTATGTAATATTTACTATGTATCAAGAAAGTACAGCCCTATAAGGTAGGTGATATTATTATTATAGAAAAATCATACATTATTTTTATCCATGTTGCACAGGTGGGTTTACTTCAAAATAAATAACAAAAGATCTGAGATGTATAACTACAATAATCCCAAACTGTGAATAGAAACAGATTTTATTTAAAAAGATTTTCTATTAATATATTCAATTATTATCCATGTTCAAATAAACATAAACAACAAACCATTGCTTCTAGAATCTTTTCAAAACAATTTGAACATCTTTATGTGACTTTTAAATAAAATGCATATATTTCTGTAGGTATTCTAATTTCAAGTGAAACAAACATAAGATTCATTAGTTTCCAAATAATGTGACAAAGAATTACTACCCTTTATTAAATATAATGCTTCCATGCTGAAATCTTATTTTCTTAGAACAAGACAAAACAACAAGAGGTTTCATCACTAAGGTTAATTTTAACCTTATAATTTAATGTATTTTCAATCTTTGACAAGTTTATTTACTTCTGCCCAAATAAACTCATACTTTCAAAAAAAGAAAATGAGATTTTTTTTAGGTTTTTGCAAGGCAATGGGGTTAAGTGACTTGCCCAAGGCCACACAGCTAGGCAATTAGTAAGTGTCTGAGGTCAAATTTGAACTCAGGTCCTCCTGACTCCAGGGCTGGTGCTCTATCCACTGTGCCACCTAGCTGCCCCCAAACTTCAATTTTCTAAAACTAGAAATTCTATGAAAACTATAAGCAGTAATATCATCACATTATTCCAATAAATAAGCTTACAGATTTAACAAATCACATCCTTTTACACAAAACATTCCTTTTCTGAAAGTGTTTCTCTTTGTTAATCATAGCAATATGTATTCCTGTTAAAAGAACAATAGCAAAACCTTCATGAAATACATTAATTTTGAACTTGTAAACTTATAGAAACTTTCTTATTCAATCTTAAAGCAAAAATAAATCTTTTAAAATTAGAATTTATCAGACCTAAGTTAACGTAAAATAATCTCTACCATAAATAAATCCCCAAAACCTTAAAGCACAAATAAATCCCAATTACTACCAAGAGGATCGAAAGGATGAGTGCTGATCTCTCAGTAGAATGGAGGTTTGTGTGTATGTCTGTGTGTGTGTGTGTGTGTGTGTGTGTGTGTGTGTGTGTGTGTATACATGTACAGCAGCCTAAAGAGTAAAACAACTGATAACCTCAGAGAACCAGACAGAGATGAGTTTTACTGAGAGAGAGAGATCATCCCCTCTGAAGGGGAAGGGATAAGTAGGGCTAGATGAAAAAACTGAGATTCTGTTTTCTGATTGCGATTTATCCATTATTAATTGAGCAAAACATTTTTTTTAAACCAAAAGACAAGAGGGGAAAACCAATTTTGTTCTACACTAGAGGACTAAACATACAATTTAACAAAAAGATATAAATAAGGGAACCAGTTTTGCTCATACACTAGGGGGTCCCAGAGACACAACCCACAACAGTTAGTGTCAGGAGCACCAGAAACAAACAGAAAACTAAAGAGACCTTAACCAGAGAAAATTCTCACCAGAAGCAAATTTTCAATAACCAGAGTTGAAATGTGGTACATTCATCACCTTTCAAGTCCACAAAACTTTTGCCAAGCTCAAAATCTGTCTAGTTCTGGGGATTCCTACTGTGATGTTAGGAAGGAGTCTACCCCTTTGCAAGTCATTTGTCTATCTGAGTCAGCTAGGAAACAAGAGTTCCATTCAAAATAGAGCAGGGAGGGTGGCTAGGTGGTACAATGGATAGAGCACCAGTCCTGGAGTCAGGAGGACCTGGGTTCAAATGCTATCTCAGGCACTTAATAATGACCTAGCTGTGTGGCCTTGGGCAAGCCACTTAACTCCATTTGCCTTGCAAAAAACCTAAAAAAAAAAAACCCCAACAAAAAAACCCAAAACAAAATAGAGCAGGGAATTGAAAAGTTACAATTGAAAAATTTCCAATGCTACAGAGTTTCTTCAGGCAATAATTTACTTGATTGGGCCCTTTCATGTAGCATGATTGGGAGGGGGGAGGAGAGCCTGTCCTTTAAATCTGTCCAGAAATACAGGTCATAGTAAAATTATTGTGAACCTTAATTATTTTGTGCTAAAAATGAAATAACAAAAAGTTAAATTGTACGTGAAGTTTTATTCTCTATGATTTACCTAGAAACCTACAAGTGGAAGATGTCATTAAAGATATCTACACAGTGCTTAATGAGAGAAAAGTATTTATAGAAAAGACACAATGAGTAATAAAATTTTGGTGGCCAACCAGTCAGGTCACACATTGGTTCATAAAGATGTCATCGATTCCTTTATAATCTCCTTACCATCCATAAGGTCTATTCTGTGTCAGAACTGACAGATCCAAACAGTAGGAGGACCAGTGTCTCCTTTTCTGACTTGATATTTTATGTTATTCTCAGATATCTTATATAAAACATTAGGATTTCTCCTTTGCCAAAACATTATAAGAATTGTTTTAAGTCTCTTATAGAGATAACCAGACCAACTTCCTGTTTTCTTGGGATGGTCTTTCTCTAATTGTTCACACAACTGGGAAAGCCTAATTTAAAGACACATTTAGAGGGGGACCAGGTTAGTTCACACAGACCTTAAGAAGGGCAAAGGCTAACATTCAGACTTATAAACCTTAATTGCAGACAAGTTTTTGAGATCAGAAATATAAGATTTAGAAACTTAATTTTTCACACCCTTCACAACATTTTCCAGATTCTTTCCCTTTCACTACGCATCAGTTCATACAAGTCTTTTTAGGTTTTTCTAAAATTATCCTGCTTGTCATTTCTTTGAGGACAGTACTATTCCATTACTATCACATACCAGTTTAACCAATCCCTAATCAATGGGAATCTCCTCGATGTCTAATTCTTTGCCACAAAAATTGCTGCAAGTTATTTTTGTACAAATAGATCCTTTCCCCCTCTCGGGGGTATGGCTTTGGGATGTAGACCTAGCAGTGCTATTGCTGGATCATTGACTATGCACAGTTTGATAGCCTTTTAAACACCGCTCCCAATTGCTTAGCTTTTAATCCTCCCTCTTTCTTGTTAGTCAGACATACATGGATGCAGGCAGTGAGGACACACATACAAAAAGCACCAGATAGTTTTTGCCCTCAAGAGGCTCATAGGACAATTTGCTAACAGCTTTGTAAAAACTAGCTACAGGTAGGAGAAATTGGAGATAAGCAACAGAAAGCTGGCACCAAAATTAAGGGATGTCAAAAAAAATAAAGCATCTTAGAGTTTTTTTTAACCCCCTGAAGATGTCTCTAAAATGCTTTATCTCCTGTACCAAATTTAGCAGCTAGGTGGTCCCCTGAGCCAGGAGTCAGGATGTGTTTGGTTTGTTTGGAGTATTTTGTTCCTTCTTTCTCAAAGTAAACAATGACATCAGGGGAAGTGATGACATGACAAGCACATGAATTGGATTTGAGTGAGGTGGGACTGTCACCAGCCTCACTTTCTCCTCCAGTGTCATCTGGGTCCAGTGGTCATATATGAATCAGGATGACTAGAGATGATCTTGGATTCTAGGCAATTAGGGTTAAGTGACTTGCTCAAGGTCATGTAGCTAGTAAGCATTAAGTATCTGAGGCCAGTTTCAAATTCCTATCCTCCTGATTCCAGGGCCAGTGCTCTCTTTACTGTGCTACCTAGCTGCCAAAAGATCTGAATTCAAGGCCAGCCCTAGCCAATCACTAGCTGTGTGATTCTAGGTAAATCAATTAATCCCATTTGTTTCAGTTTTCTGTTCAGTTAAATGAGCTGTAGAAGGAAGTGGCAAACCTTTCCAGTATCTCTGCTAAGAAAACCTCTAATGGACATGACATCAACAAGATGCCTTTCTTGCTCTCTCAGCAGGTAGTTGGTGCTAAGACTTAAGAATCTGAAAGATCTGAGTTTAAAACCAACTTTAGATTTTTACTAACTCTGTGACTATGGTCTGTCTGCCTCAGTTTCCTCCATTCCTATAAAATGAGGATAGCAATACCTACCTCAAAAGGTTATTTTCAGGCACCTAGGTAGCACAGTGGATAGAGCACAGAGCATGGGCCCTGGAGTCAGGAGTACCTGAGTTCAAATCCAGCCTCAGACACTTAATAATTACCTAGCTGTGTGGCCTTGGGCAAGCCACTTAACCCCATTTGCCTTGCAAAAACCTAAAAAAAAAAAGGTTGTTTTCAGGATTATATTTGTAAAACCCTTAGCACAGAGCCTGTACATAGTAGAAAATTAAAGCTTGTTATCTCCCCCACCTACAAGATGGATTGATTTGATAAAACTGTCTGACTTGAGTAGGGTGGGATGGTTGTTCAAGGGACTCAAACAATCCCCAACCTTATACTTCTTTGATCTTTTTTTTTTTAAGTCTAAACAAATTCATACTATACTGACTGCTAATGTTGGGGAACCTCAGCTGAGAAATCATAAGATCTTCTAAAGAATAATTCCTATTATCAAGGTCCATTTGATTAGAGATCAATAAACTAAGAGTCAAAACTAGAAAAGAAAAAGTTTAATTCACATCCACTGCTAGGGCTGTCACCCACCTCTGTTGCCAGGGAAACAGACACATTTTTAAACTATGGTTTTATACAGCTAAGAATCAAGCAACAAAAGATATCTGAGTATTTGTCAGGTGAAGCTTCCCAGGCCTGTTCCTTGTTTAAGAGGGAATGTAGCTGTCAGGTGATTTGGGGTTTGGGGGAGAAGGGAATCTTAATTTTGGAACAAAATTGGGGGTGGTGTCCAAATTCAGATTCATTCAAAGGAGGGATATTTCCATGGTAGTTGATCTCATCAGATCATTTGGGGGGGGGGGGGGTAGGAGGTCTTTAACTAATCTCCATAGGCTTCATTTCTTTGACCCCTAAAGTCACTCCTTCAGGATGCCCTCTCCTCCAGACTCACAACACCCAGATGTGAGACACTTCTCTGCATTAACATATCTCTCCTTCTGCCCTTCTGTTCTTTTCTATCATTTTAAGAAACTGACATTATTTTTCTCTCCTTTTTTTGGAAGGATCTCCTAATCTCTTGAATTCAAAAAACCCTTCATTGTACCATATTTATTTAGTCAAACAAAATCCCCTCCTTGGCCAGGTTTGACAATGGATGTTGAATCCTGCCTCTCCAGTTTATCTCCTCTTTGTCAGGAGGTAGGTAGTAGGCTTCATCCTTACCCTTTGGGTTTCCTGGTTGGATCCTGCCTAAATCAGAATTCTGCAGGTTTTCAAAGTGGGCTTCTTTACATAGTTGCAGTTATTGTATAATTTGTTCTCCTGGTTCTGCTCCCTTCACTCTTTGCCAATTCAAAAATGTCTTTTCAAATTTTATTGAAACGCTCCCTTCATTTTTCATTTGTACAGCATAATAGTATTCTGTTACATTCTAAATATAATAAGGGAGCATTTATATCATACTTTAGGTTTGCAAATCACTTTTATGATCTCATTTGATTCTCACCACAACCATGGGAAATAGATATATCCTTATTTTTATTTTTTAGAAGAGGAAACTGAGATATCCAGAATCACACAGTTAATAAGTATCAGAGACTGCCCTATTTGTGAGTTCCCTAGAATAGATTTCCCTGGGATAAATTGGAGCATGAGAAAGTTCTTAATTTCATCTCCTCAAGATTCCCATTTCCATTCCCAAAGCATATAGATCAATTAATCAGTCTATCAACAAGGGTTTTATTAAGCTCTAAGTGCTAGAGATACAAGGAAAAGGCAAAAAACTGGTCCCTGCCTTAAGGAATTCATAATCTGATGGAAAGAGAACAGGCACATAAAATAGATATAGTCTGATCTATTTACCATTCTAGTCCCATTATTAATCCCAGCTTGGGGGAGAGGAGGGTGACTCCTCTTTGAGGCATTCACTCCTGGAGAAGATAAAGAGTACTCTAATTGACTGTTGAGTCAGAGGAGCAGATGACTCAGTGAATGAATGAATGAATGAATGAATGAATAATAATAGCAATAAAAAATTCATTCTTTACATATTATTTTAAGGTTTTCAAAGTATTTTACATTATGACAAAAAATATTAATATAGTACTCCATGATTTGGTTTGTCAGAAACAATTTTGTGGAATTTCACATTATATCCTAATCATTTCTAACTTGGAGAGATATCCAAGTTGGCATAATTGCCCATGTCTCACAGGATCCTCTGCTATAAGAGAATTTGAGGTAACATTTATAGGAATTTTGAACAAGGAAAAGATTATACTATGTTAAAATTTAGTCTGAGGTTATCTTTCCAGAAAAGTAACCACTACCTTCTTCCAGCACCACTCCTCTTAAGGATTCTAAGATTGCTTCCCATATTCAACATCTTAATCTTGAATTTCAAAAGAGAAGACCTCAGTCTTTTCCTGGAATGAGCTGTAGGCTTCTTAGCTAGGTAGGAGTTAATTGTTGTTGTCATCTTTCTACCCTTGCAAAGGAAATCGTAGCTTCTCTCTTTCCTAAAGGGAAAATCTGGGAAATGATTTTCACCTAGAGAAATATTTTTATTTAATATTTCTAGAGAAACTAAAAGGGAGATTTTTAAATATATGTCCACAATTTGTTACCTCAATTGACCTTCACAAGAGTGCTACCCAGTGCTCTTCCTAGCCTCATTTTTATTTTATTTTATTTTTCTTGTTGTTTTTTTTTTTGCAAGGCAATGGGATTAAGTGGCTTGCCCAAGGCCACACAGCTAGGTCATTATTAAGTGTCTGAGGCAGGATTTGAACTCCAGGGCCAGCCGGTGCTCTATCCACTGTGCCACCTAGCCACCCCCCAGCCTACTTTTAACAAATAAGGAAAGTTGATTCAGACAGAGGTGAAATGATTTGCACAGACTCACACAGCTAGTATCTGAGGCCAGATCTGAATACAGGTCTAGTGCTGAGATATGAACTTGTAAGCTTAGCCTTGGTCTTAATCATTTATTTCTGTGATATCAGGATGAGGGACTTAATGAATGAATTAGTTTGAGAAAGGGGGGAGCCACCTCTTTAGAGGTTTTCATTAAAGACCAGGTTCCATAGGACTGAAACTAGAGTTTCTGAATGTCTGAAATATAGATGGAACTTAGTAAATCCTCATTAATTAATTGAGATTCTAATCTACAATTTACATGTGCCTCTCTGAAAGAATCTAGGTCCCGAAGTCTGAGATGTACTTTGCATCAGAATTTTGGTGTAATTCTTGGAATCCTTGAAAAGAGCCTTAGATGTCCAGCTGCTATCCAAAGTCAGTATCCTGAAGAAACCATTGTTTATATTCCCTAGATTTCCAGATATATGAAATAACAAGAAGCTGGTGATATTGAGGATAGAGAGGACTCAACTTTACTAAAAAAGTTCATTAACCACATCTCCCTAAGGGGACGTCCTTTGGACAGAGGCTAATAATTTGATATGTTCAGCATAGAGGTCACAGATTAGCTATAGAACATATTTCTCTGCCTACTGCTACAATTGTGATGAAAAACTATTATGTTACAATGATGGGCAGAATGCTCTCAGAAAAACCTGGAAAGATTTACATGAACTGATACAAAGTGAATTGAGCAGAACCAGGAGAACTTTATACACAGTAACAACGACATAGTATGATGAACAATTGTTAAAGATTTAGCTATTCTCAACAATACACTTTCTTAAGACAATTCCAAAGAATCCAAGATGGAAAATGCCTCCGGAGATGAGTGCAGATTGAAGTAGATTTTTTTCTAATTTATTTTTCTTGATATTGTTTTGTAACATGGCTAATATGAAAATATCTTTTGCAGGACTTTAGAATCATATTTCTTGCCTTCTCAAGGTATGGAGGAGGGGAGAAGGAAGGGAGAGAATTTGGAACTCAATTTTTTTTTAATATGAATGTTAAAAATAAATAAAAATAAAGTATAACTTAAAGTTCTAAATAAATGCTGGTTGCTATTAATAATAATACTCCCTTCCAAAACAGAATCTTCCAACTCTGAGAGCTGGTACCTGTGGCAGGTTGAAGCTGACTTTTAGTCACATAGCCTAAGGCCACATTCCCTTTTGGGCCTTGCTATTAACACTGTTGACTCAGGATTAATTCAATTTAGTGAACAAAGACTAAGCTGTTTCTCTGTGGTGGGCACTGTGCCCTGTGTGATAGAAATGTTCCTATTATTGTCATTCCTCACATGTTCCTTCTGTCAGCAAACAACAAACAAAGCTTTGGGGGCTAAGAGTTCATCAGAGGGGATGGGAATGGAGAAGAAACACAAGTGTACAGATAAATAAGTCATGAGAATTTGGGGGTGTAGAGGAAGGTGCATTAGGAAAGTTTCATGGAGCATGAGACTTGTGAGATGTAGAAGGATCTACTACAGAAGAAAAGTATGCAGAATAAGGTAAATGGTAATCCTTTTGTCCTCTGCTCTGATCAGACCATAGACAGCATAAATTAGAGCAGCAAGGGATGGCAGGGCCATTGAGTTGAACCCAACTCCCTGTTTTGTTTTTCTTTTTCCCTTTTTTCCCCACTTGTATGTAAAAGTAGTTTTCAACATTATTTTTCTTTCAGATTTTGATTTCTAAGGGTAGCTAGGTGGCACAATGGATAGGACACTGACCCTGGAATCAGGAGGAAAGGACTTGAGTTCAAATCCAACCTCAGACACTTAAAATGGATCCACCTTAGTAGTCCTCAGATTGCTGAATTTTCTAATATTGGTTTTATAACAATTCCTGGTAATCAAAGCTTGAAACATTACAGTCCCAGTAATTTTAATTCTTAAATAGAAAAAACTTTGCATTAACTACAACTTAAAACTAATATATATTATATATATGTTATAAATATATATATATATATATACATATATATATATATATAGGCAGTTAGAAAAACAAAAGACTGCTACTTCCATGAATCATTAAAACTGGATTAAAATCAAGGAGAAAAAAATAATCATAGTACATAGGTGGTGCAACTGCAAAGCACAGTCCACATCCTGTTTCTTGGGTCTGTAGTCTATCTCAGACATTGGCAACTTTGAACCTCATTTGATTTTCAAGATGAGGTCATCTGTGGATTACACAATCCAAGTGGGTAGTACTGACCCTTTGGAACTTGGTAGTAGGGGGATGGTTGAACAGGACTTCAAAGGGACCTTTCCACTATTGCTCCAATAAGTATTCTTGGAGTTGTCTTCTCCAGTCAACCCAGTCATCAGATTAGATTGAGGGTTGATTCTTTTTTTTAATATTTTATTTTTAAGCACTTTATTTATTTTAGGTTTTTGCAAGGCAAATGGGGTTAAGTGGCTTGCCCAAGGCCACACAACTACTTAATTATTAAGTGTCTGAGGCTGGATTTGAACTCAGGTACTCCTGACTCCAAGGCCAGTGCTCTATCTACTTGGCCACCTAGCCACCCCCAAGGGTTGATTCTTGATTGGATTTTCTAAAGAAAGGGACTGAGACAAGTTGTTGAGTCTCTGACACTTTCTTTGCCAACCCAATATAGTATGCAGGAGGGAACCTTTAACTGCTATGCTTTTCATCCATAGGTACAGTGGCATTGGATGTTCTGTTATTATCTCATAGGGACTGAGTTTATCAGAACCAAATGGTCTAGATCTAAGGTCTAACATAGCCAGGAGATACGTAGGTCCTCAGATAATTTAGCAAGAGAAGTCTTAAGTATCCCATTAACTCTTTCAATCATACCTGAAGAAGAGGGGGCATGGGAGGGTTGAGGGCTGATGAGAAGGTGTGGAAGGGCTTCTATGGAGAGAGGGATAGTGAGTTGGTAAGAGAGGTAGAGTAGGATGTCTGTGTAGCAGTGAGGACTTGAGTGAGGATGTATAATCTGTCATGGATGCAATTAGGGTGTCTATGATTTTTCTCTGCTATATTCAGTACTAGTATGTATTTGGGAGTGAAAGTGGCAGATGGTGGAAATAATTCAAGGCTAAGGTTTGACAGGGTACAATTGGTGAAATGATAAGAGGGATGTTGGTGTTTGTCCTTCATTTTTGAAGATCATGACATCAGGGAGGTGATGATATGACATGCAAGTGAATTGGATTTAAGTGAGGCAGGACTGTAGTCTCCAGCCTCACTCTCTCCTTCAGAGCCATCTGGGTCCAGTGGCCAGACATAGATGAGGACAACTGGAAATGGCCCAGGAAAAAGTGAAAGATCTTTAAAGCTAAGGTCTTTCCCACATTTCATTTTGATTGAGGCAATGCCCATTGAATGATTAAGGCTAGGTAAAAAATGAGACAAAGAATGGTCTCTTTTACTTGGTCAAAAAACATCTGGGAAGGGAAGACCTTCATGGTATCTGGACAAAACTGAAATAATTGCTATTTACATTTACTTTGAACCACCAGGCCTCAGGCATTGAGCAATCAATGAGAACAAGAGTGATTTGGGCTTAAGGCTTGGTCATTAAGAAGGAAATCTAGCTTAGAAACTCAAGGTATCTGGTAGTTTCAGAGATCAAAATTTGCATTCCTTTGGGAAGAGTGTTTACAAGTAAGGATGTAATGCCTTATGTGGACTGAAGGAAGGAGAGAGGGGGAGGGAAGGAGAAAGGAGAGAGAGAGAGTGATAGACCCACAGAAAGAGAGGCAGAGAGGTAATTAGTGACTCTCTTGAATCAACTAAGGGAAACTGAGTTCAAATCCTGTCTCAGCTCCTTAATGGATAGCTGATCACTGGAGACATATTTAACATCTCCAGTATCTTCATTTGTTCTGGGTTCTAATCCTTTCTCTTGTAATCCTGGGGAGGTCTGAATCACAGAATCCAAGAGAGGGAAGGAACCTCAGGAGCTATCCAGAACAGTCTAGAAATAAAAGGAATTCCAACTAAAAGTCACTCAAAAGGGGATTGGTAACCTCTGCTGAAGACTTCCAATGAGAGGGAACCCCCAATTTAGAGAGATCACTCACTCACCCTAGGACAGCTCTTGTTAGGAAGTCCTTCCTCACATTCAGGCTAAATCTGCCTCTTGGCACTAGACCTTCCCTGTGGAACTAAGCAAAATAAGGCATTTTTCTTTGAAACTGTTCTCCAGAGACTTGAAAATAGGGATTAAAGAACCAATGAAAGGGCCAATTAGAAACCAGACTCCAGCTGAAATTTTAGAGAAGCCCAATTCTAGAATTGAACCAGTTATTAATCAGCTGCCTTAGTACCTATCCACCAGGGGAATGCCCCTCAACTCAGGATGTTGCACATATTAGGTCAGGAGTAGTGTCTGCTCCTGACTCAGGTCTTTGGTACTTTATTAGTTATGTTAAAGACTAACATGGAAATCTTCTCCCTCCAGGATGTTGGTGCCATCCTGTGGCAGCAGACAAAATCTAGAAAGACAAAAGAAGCGGGTCTTTTGTTTCTTCAAGATATTCCCATCTCCTTCAAAGGTACATTGTGGTCTTCAACTCTGTTCATCCTTTGGACACTCTCCAACTCTTTAATATTCTGCTTCAAATGTGGTCCCCAGAATTGAACACAATAGTACAGATGGATGTCTGGCTGGAGCAGAGGGTTGTGGAAGCTTTGTCTCTTCATTCCTGGAAGTTCTGCCTTTCAATGTAGTCCCAAATCCCATAGACTCTATCACACTGCCAACTCCCATTGAGCTTGCTGTGTACTACAGCCCCCAGATTTTTGGCAGATAAATGACTGCCCAAGCCTTCATCTTGTCCTTGTGAAGTTGATTTTATTTTGAAGTTCAAGTGTAAGACTTTACATCTCTAATAAATTGGATCACATTAATTTTGGTCCAGTGTTCTGGCCTACCATCAACATGTTCCCAATTCCTAGGTGATCATTCACTGTGCTGGCCATTCCATCTCTTTGGGACGTTGAGTTTATGTTAAATATCACTCTCTAATTTGTGTCATCTGCTAATCTGATGAGTGTGTCCTTTCTGTCTTCATCTAAGTCATTGATAAAAATGTTGTACATTATAGGCTAAATACTGATGCCTGGGGTCCTCCACTGGAGACCTCCTGCCCCATTGGTATTGAACAATTGACAAGCACTCTTTGAACCTGACCCTTCCACTCATATTATTCTCAAGCCATTGATTTAGAATGTTGAATATCTCAAATCCAAGTACAGATCAGTGGGTGGAAATTTGCATTGTGCTATTTGGATCAGGTCCCTTCCCAAATTGGGTGTTAGCTTCCTCCCCTGTAAAATGATGGGTTTTGGCTAGATGGCCTCTGGGTTCCTCCCAACTCTGACAATCTGACCTTAGGTAGATTTGGGAGTGCAGAGACAGGTGTTAATTACTCTCACAGCTCCACTGGAAGGTGGCCAAATTCTTTCACATTTCCTCACCTGCAGCCCATAATTAGCAACTTATTATATGTAGTTTGTTCTCTAATTGTCTGTGGCACACAACCTGCACACACACACACACACACAAACACACACACACACACACACACACACACACACACACACACACACACACACTCACAGATCTTTTTTTAATTTACAGCACTTACTATCTTAGCATCTCACGCTGTCTCCCCTAAGACCTTTCAGTAATTCTTTGGAGGTGGCTTAGAGGAAGAAACTGAAGCTCAGATAGAGTCAATCATTGTCCAGGGTCACACAGCTAGAAAGTGCCAAAAGTAGAGTGGGGATTCAGGTGCATCCTGATCCTAAGTTCACTATTCTATCTGCTGTGACCCCCAGATGACCTCAGGTTCTGGAAGGCTATGGCTTTGAAGCATAAGCTCCAGCAGGTCTTCCCAGGTGGGGAGAGTTCTGGGCTTGGCATGGATGACAGACAACCTGTTCTCTAAGAACCAGCCTAGCCAAGTTCAGAGAACCAGAAGGCTGACTATCAGAGAAGTAGCATTTACTTAGACAGAAGGAGGGTTGTGACACCCCATAGAGAGGATCCTGGGCTCCCAAAGGCTAGCTATATCAGCAGTTCCTCCTCTCTGAAAAGGTTTCCAGTATAATACCACACAATAAATCCTGATTTTAAGATATATATATATATATATATATATATATATATATATATATATATATATATATAAATAGATAGATAGATAGATACTAAGGCATATATATATATATATATAATTTTTCCCAATGTTAAAACTGTTTCAAAAAATTTGTTTTTTAAATTTTGAGTTCCAAATTCTATTCCTTCCCCTTCTCTGAGATGATAAGCAATCAGATATAGGTTAGATATGTGCAATCATGTAAAATGTTTCCATAATAATCATTTTGTAAAAGAAAATTCAAATAAAGAAGGATGAAGAAAGAAAAGTGAAAAAATAGCATTCTTCAGTCTGTACATTATCAACTCTTCCTCTGGAGGTTGATAGCATACTTTAACATGAGTCCTTTGGGATTATTTTGGGTCTTTTTTTAAAGAAGGATTTTATTTATTTTGAGTTTTACAATTTCCCCCTCATCTTTCTTCCCTCCCCCCACCCCCCACAGAAGGCAGTCTGTTCGTCTTTACATTGTTTCCATGGTATACATTGATCTCAGTTGAATGTGATGAGAGAGAGAGATCATATCCTTAAGGAAGAAACATAAAGTATAAGAGATACAAAATTACATAATAAGATGTCAGTTTTTTAAAAAATTAAAGGTACTAGTCCTTGATCTTTGTTCAAACTCCCCAATTCTTCCTCTGGATACAGATGGTATTCTCCCAAAATTGTCCCTGGTTGTTGCATTGATGCAATGAACAAGTCCATCAAGATCATCACCCCCATGTTGCTGTTAGGGTGTACAGTATTTTTTTGGTTCTGCTCATCTCGCTCAGCATCAGTTCCTGCAAATTCTTCCAGGCTTCCCTGAATTCCCATTTGGGTCATTGTTTTGCTGAGGATAGCTAAGACATTCACAATTCTACGTTGTACAATGTTGCTGTTATTGTATACAATGTTCTCCTTGTTCTACTCACTTCACTTTGAATCAGTTTGTGTAAGTTTTCCCTGATTTTTCAGAAATTATTATCCTTATAGGACAATAATACTCTCTCACAATCATATGTCACAGCTAGTAAACCCAAGTTCTGCTTTTTGAGGACCAGCTCAGCTGAATCTTAAAAGGTTCATCACCATGAGGTTGCAGTTTTTTAGGGGAACCCACAGCAGCTCCAGACATTTATTTACTATTCAGAAACAGCATAATGGAATTGGGAAGAAAATGCTGTCTCTGGCATTACTTGCTTTTTAAGGTTCTGGGCCATGAAATCTCCTGGGGCTTAATTACTTCATCTCTAAAATAGGGTAGCCATGAGATCCAAGTCATATGTGTAAGAGAGTGGGGTTTTTAATCTGAGGAATTCCCTGATGAACTGGATGACTTACAGACTGGCGAACCTTTGGGGCATCAGGGCATCTTTTTATGGAGAGTATGGGGATGCCCTTAGACATCTTTTTTATGAGACTGAGGAACTATCCTCTTGTGGTGCTGGACTATAAAAGAAAGCCAAGAGATTCTTGTCTTCCTCCTCCTCCTTTTTCTTTTCTTTTTTTAGGAGAATCCATTTCTTCTTTCCCTATTCAGAGATTGGGCCAGTAATTGGTCAGCAGTTCTCAACTTGGAGTTGGGGGCTATACCTGGGGGTGAAGGGGATAGTCAACTTATAGAACAACTTTGGTACAATGGAAAGGGAGGGAGTGAATGGAGAACTGGGAGTTGTAGGGCTGAGGTGGATGAGAATGAAGAAGCAAGGAGCTGTGACTGACCAACCAAGCAGGCTAAATCATAGGAATTCCAAGGTCAGTTACAGAATAGTAAATTCTCACATCTACAGGACCAAGCAAGTCAGTATTAAACTTGGGTTCTGCTGTCCTGGTGGGGATCAATAAAACACTTGTCTTTCCTCTGGTTAGCTCAATATTCTGGGCTTCGAGAAGGAAAAACCATTCTTTCTTCCAGGGAGCTTCTATCTAGAAGGAATGCTGCTCCCTTCCTCTCTTCCCACTTTTCAGCTCCAAAATCCCACTGGCAGCCCAGTGGAAAAGGTTGTATTGGAGTATTTGAGCCAGGGAAACTAGTTAGAAGGTTATGGAAATAATCTAGGGGAGAGATAATGAGGGTCTGAACTAGAGGTGGGGATAGTTGTATGGGGGTGAGAAGGGGATATAAAGGAGTTAGTTTTGGAGTTAGAAATGACAAGACTGGGCAACTGATAAACCTTTTTTCTCAAAATCCTCCTGGATGAGTCCTCTGCTTTAACCAGACTCCATACATTTTACCTGAATCCTCCTTGTATTTTCCCCACCTCCCAACCTTTGCTCATACTTTCCTGTTCATACCCTTCCATCCATCCACATCTTGTGTATTATGCAAGTTCTTCATGGTGAACCCTATGACCCATGTGATCTGATTGTCCTTTGAACTCAGGATATTTGTTGTCTATATCACATATCTTGCAATGAATCCTGGCTATCCCTTGATATCACGATGTGACTGACCTATATAGATGACTTTCATGCTTTTATATTGGATCTTGTTTCTTTTCTTGTACAATTCTTCATTGGACTTGTGCTATAGTTCACATGTTCCTTTGTGTTACAGAGCTGGAAGGATAGTTTCTTCTGGTATTCCTTCAATTTTCTTCTGTACATTTTTTTCAAACATGCTTTAATGATCCTGTTTCTCTTTTCTTTTCATTTTATTGGGGACCTTATCAATACTCCCCTTCCCTCAGTGGAAAAAAAAAGAAAAACTTCTTATAACAAATATAATTGAACAAAACAATTTCCCACAATGGTTAACATTTTATATCCTGAATCTATCAGTTCTCCGCCCATAGCGGGGTAGTATGCTTTTCCATCTCTCCTTTTGAGTCATTTTTTTTGTTTCCATGCTGTACCTTAATCAAAATTGAATGTGTTGAGAGAGAAAACACATCCTTGAGGAAAAAAATAAAATATTAGAGATAGCAAAATCTTGTAGTACACAACTTTTTTAATTAGCATTTTTTAAAGTTTTTTTTTTTTGGCAAGGCAAATGGGGTTAAGTGGCTTGCCCAAGGCCACACAGCTAGGTCATTATTAAGTGTCTGGGGCTGGGTTTGAACCCAGGTCCTCCTGACTCCAGGGCTGGTGCTTTATCCACTGCACCACCTAGCTGCCCCCACAACTTTTTAAAAAAAATTGAAGATAATAATCTTTGATCAGTAAGTCATTATTTTGGTCAGAATTCTTAAGCAGTTCCAAGCCATTTTATAATGCGATGTATCTTATGGATATTATATGTATCTTTATAATGTGGTTATTATTTTATAAATAGTTCTCCTAGTTCTGCTCATTTCTCTCATCATTGTACTGACAAGTGCTCTTCATTTTTTTGTGATGCTTCCCTGTTCATCTTTTTGTGTAGGACGATAACATTCCTGTACATTCATGTAACACTATCCCTCAATTGATGGGCAACCACTTAGTTTCCAGATCCTTGAAACTCTAAAAGGAGTTGCTATGGTCATTTTGTATCTATGGGCTCTTCTCTATGGGTTCTTTTCTACTTTCTCTGATCTCTTTGAAGTATCTACTTAATACATAATACTTATGGCAAAGAAATGTTTCATTTAGTATCCTTTTTGGGAGTAGTTGCAAATTGATTTCTAGAAAGGTTAGACTACTTCAAGACTCCTCCAATTAGGCATTAGTGTGCCTATTAACGCGCAGCCCTTCCAACAATTGTCATTTTCCTTTTTTGTTCATTAGTCTGTTATATATTATTAATAAAACAACATTCCTTGAAACAAAACCCATCGTCAATATTCTTCTAGTGTCATAGATGGCTAGAAGCCAGTGAATACCACTGCCTTGGAAGAATTAAAGTTGAGATCACCCTTGTTGTATTGGATTCCATTAAATGAGGCAAATATTCATTGAGCAATATTCATGAGTCTGCTTGGTTGCTATGATGACTATTTGGCTGAGTAAGATCCAAACCCTGCCCTCAAGGATTAAATGAATATCTGCATTTTTTCCTGAATGAATGTTCAGGAAGTCAATATGAACAGCTAGTTAAATGATTGAAGCCCTGAATGGCTGATGTCCAAAGATGATCACAAATTCTGGAAGGCTTTTTGCCTGTAAGAAAAATTCAGAGTGAGCTAGTTCTGTGCTTTTTTGTGGTAGAACCAGATTAACATTTAATAGAGACAGCTAGGTGGTGCAATAGATAGGGAGCAGGCCTGGAGTCAGGGAAACTTGAGTTCAAATTCTGCCTCAGAACTTACTGGCTGTGTAACCTTTAAATTACTTAATCACTATCTGCCTCAGTTTCCTTATCTCTAAAATGTGGATGATGATAATAGCACCTACCTCCCAGGGTTGATGTGAGAATCAAATGAGATATTAGAATATCAAGTGGGCCTGGAATCAGGATCTGTTTCCTTATCTGTCAACTGAGCTGGAGGAGGAAATGGCAAACTATTCCAGTATCTTTTGCCAAAAAAAAAAATCAAATGGGGTCATGAATAGTTATATATGACTGAAGGGACTAAATAACAATGCAACCTTAAAAAAAGGCAATATTATAATTATTATTGTTACTTCTACTAAAACCAGGCCCTGGCCTATGGAAGTTTGGCATTCTAATACAGTTATTTATTTTTTTAAAAAAGCACAATTAGGGGTGGCTGGATGGCACAGTGGATAAAGTACCGACCCTGAAGTCCAGATGACCTGAGCTCAAATCTGGCCTCAGACACTTAATAATTATCTAGCTGGGTGACCTTGGGCAAGTCAAGGGGACGATTGCCTTGCAAAAAAACCAAAAAAAGAAAAAAAAGCACAATTAATTCAATTGGCTTGTATAGTTTTACCTCTCTGTTCCTAATAGGTGGGTAAAGCCTAGACAGCTGGCTTATCAAGCCCAATCCAGATGCCACTGCCCATAGGGTGAGTTGTGAATCACCTGAGTTATAGGCTCAAAGCCAAGGAGGAACTGAAGAAACTCAAATATTGCCTTAGGAACTTTGAATTACCAAAAGATTCGCCATTTTTCTCCTGAATCCCTAGTGTTTTTTTCTCTTCTACACTTCCATTTTTCTGTACTCTTCCTTCGGCTCTCTGATAGGAACAGGTGTCCTCTAGCTTATTCATCCATCCTCCCCCAACCACACACCAATGACCTTTTCTTGAATCTGCTCCCCTTCTAGTTATCATCCATTTCTTTCCTTAATTATGACTTGGACACATGCAGCCTCCACTTTTCCCCCTAATCCTTCCCTCCTCCTTCTCCCACCTGCCTCTTGGCTTCTTTGGATAGCATCCAACAATCTAGACAAACCCCTGGTTCCTGGGATGCCTCACTTTCTGTCTCTCTCTTTTCTTGCCCTTCTTCCTCTAGTCATCAGAACAAATTCATGCTACCTAAAATCTGATTTCTAAGTTATACTGCTCCCCTCTGGGAAGTGGCCTCATCACTTATCCCAACTCCAGATATAATTGGTCCTCTCTCTCCTTCAGGCAAATCAAGTCAGCAAACATTTATTTCTTCTTACCATTGATTAGGTACAATTGGGGATAACTACAATGGCAAGATTCCCTGCCTACAAAGAACCTCTATTTTAAAGAGGGTGACACTAGGTAAATAAGTGGGAAGATAAAATATACCCACAAAAAAGAATGAGAGAGAAAAGAGAGAATGAAGAAGAGAAAGAGAAGAGAAAGAAAACAGAGAAGAGTCAGAGGAATAGAGATGGGGAGAGAGAGAGATGAGAGAGAAAAAAGAGAAAAGAAAGAGAAAAAGAGAGAAGAGAGAGAGAAAGAAAGAAGAGAGACAAAGACTGAAACAGAGAGGGAAGAGATAGAAAGAAAGGAGGGAGGGAGAGAGAGAGAGAGAGACAGAGAGACAGAGAGACAGAGAGACAGAGAGAGAGAGAGAGGAAAGTGATTTGGAAAGGAAGGTATCAGCACTTGAGTGGACCAGGAAAGTTCTCATTTTTGTCACCCAGTCTTATCTAAATTCCCATGATAACTATGGCTTGTGTAATGAAGCTCCCCAGCAATGACAAATGACTTTGTGAAACTCCATCTACATTCAGTTTCCATCAGTCACTGCCCAGGTCACTGCTGGTAAAAGCAAATAAACAAAGCCCAAAGATGACTAAGTCCTACATGGGCTCTTGCCCCAAGGTTGGGCAGATCTCCCTCATCCAGTCACTGATTCTCAAAATGGACAGGGACCTCAAGAACACCCAACCTGAGCAGGAATCCCCTAGCTTCCTCAACAAGAGGTCATTCTGCCCTGGCCTGAAGCCTTCCCCTGGGCAGGTTGGGCTGACTAGGCCTTCCTAAGGCAGCCTCTAGGAAAAGGGGTGAGCTTTGCTTGACTTCACCCCAGAAGGCAGAATCAGGAACAAAGGGGGGCACTGTGGCAGGAGGCAGATTTTGCCTGAATGTCCTGAAACTTTTCAACTATTAGTCAACTGGAAGGAGACTTGGCTGCTTTGGGGGGGGGGGGTCACTGGCTGGATGCCCCCTAAGCAGGTGTGATGGAATAATACAAAGTACAGTTAGGCTAGAGAGGAGGGAAAGATGCCTTCTAGTGGGGTCACCCTGGAGTGGGCATTTACTGATACTCTGCTGGGGAGGGGCTGGAGGAAACAGACAAAAGTGGAACAGTCCCTGCCCTCTAGAAGCTTACAGTCTAGCCAAGGGAGATAGGAAAATATAAAACTTCCAAGATCCATTTGGAGGGAAGGTGGCTGCTGGGGATCAGAAGAGGCATGGACTTTCTGGCTGGCTCCTTACTGTTTCATCTACTGATGCCACCATCTTCCTCTCCTCCCCACCAAGCTCTCAGGCTCTAGTCCAGGCTCTTGGGGCTGATAGGCCAACTCTGACTTTATCCTATTTCCTTGCTGGGGTCCAAGTCTCAAAAGGTGGCAGTGATCTCCTCACCTTTCACATTAGAAAAGCTTCAGGAATGCCTGCCCTGTCTGTCTCGATCTATGTCTTTGTCTCTGTCTCTTTCTCTCTATATCCATCTATCTCTGTCTTTCTGCTTGTCCCCGTGGTGTCCAGTCATTTTTCAGTCATGTCCAAATTTCTGTGACCTGACTTGAGATTTTCTTGGCAAAGATACCAGAGTGGTTTTCCATTTCCTTCTCCAGTTCATTTGACAGATGAAAATCGGGAACCAGCAATGCGAAGTGACTTGCCCAGGGTCACACAGCAAGGACGTGTCTGAGGCCGGATTTGAACTCACTCAAGTTTTTCTGATTCTGGTCCAGTACTCTATCCATTGCAGCTCCACCTAGTGGCTCACGCGTGCGTGGGTTCCCCAACAGGAAAGTAAGCTCCTGGCGGGCAGGAGGCCATGTCTCGGCGCCTTCCTTCGTACCCCCATCACTTAGCACACTGCTCTGGAACCCAGGAGCGGCTCAATAAACCCTTGTCGGTTGACTAGTTGGCGCCTTTACCAACCCGAACCGAGGAGCAGTGCGCCGCGTCCACGTTGTGTAACAAAAACTCTCGTGAAAGTAGCCCCGGGGGTGGGGAACCCAATCAGAGAAGCTGTGAGCCAGGCTCGGGCGGACTAGAACGCGGGGCCTTTGCTGTCTCCTTTGCCTCAGTTTCTTCTGCTCTCTGCCAGGTGTGTGACCATCTTCCTGGGGTGGGGTAGGGGTGGGTTCCCCCTTCTGACCCCCGGGGGCTTCTCAGGGGCCCCCTCCTCTCTTTCTTCTGGAGCTGAGCCAGGCCTGCTGGGGAAGGGGCGCCGTCTGGGCCCATCCTCACCCCAAGATCAAGCCGGGAACGCGAGGCCCGGCCGGCCGGCCGGAGGGTGGGCCCCGGGCGCTGCCCGGCTCTTGGGGGCCCGGCGAGGCCAGGTGTGATGTGTGATGTGTGTGTGATGCCCGCCGGGTGCAAGGGACAGATAGGGTCTCAATGGAGCCTGCAGGGGCTGGGGGAGGCGAGAAACCGAGGCCCGGGGTCTGAGGCCCTGCGGCAGCCCCTTCCCCTGAATCCCCCTCTCCCTCCCCTCTTGGGGACCTCAGTTTCCTCCCGTGGGGGGGGCTCCTCATCAAGTCACGGTTTGACCTTTGGGGCTGTTCCACGCCCCGGGCCCCCTTCCCCTGCCCCTCCTCCTGCCCCGGGCCCCCCAGCCCAGCTCTTCCCGCCCCGGCCCCCAGTCCCCGGGCCCCCCCAGTCCCGGGCTCCCCAGCCCCGGCCGCCCCGCCCCGGGCCCCCCAGTCCCCGGCCCCCCAGCCCCGGCCCCCCCAGTCCCGGGCCCCCCAGCCCCGGCCCCCCCCGCCCCGGGCCCCCCAGTCCCCTCCCCTCCCCCCGGCCCCCCCGCCCCGGCCCCCCAGTCCCCTCCCCTCCCCCCCCGCCCCGGGCCCCCCAGTCCCCTCCCCTCCCCCCCGCCCCGGCCCCCCCAGCCCCGGCCCCCCAGTCCCCTCCCCTCCCCCCCGGCCCCCCCCCCGCCCCGGCCCCCAGTCCCCTCCCCTCTCCCCCGCCCCGGGCCCCCCAGCCCCGGCCCCCCCCCCCGCCCCGGCCCCCCCGCCCCGGCCCCCAGTCCCCTCCCCTCCCCCCCGGCCCCCCCCCCGCCCGGGCCCCCCGCCCCAGGCCCCCCAGCCCCGGCCCCCCCCGCCCCGGCCCCCCAGTCCCCTCCCCTCCCCCCCGGCCCCCCAAGCCCCGGCCCCCCCGCCCCGGTCCCCCAGTCCCCTCCCCTCTCCCCCGCCCTGGCCCCCCCAGCCCCGGCCCCCCCAGTCCCCGGCCCCCCAGTCCCCTCCCCTCCCCCCCGCCCCGGCCCCCCCAGTCCCCGGCCCCCCAGTCCCCTCCCCTCCCCCCCCGCCCCGCCCCTCCCCCGCCCCGCCCCGCCCCCGCCCCGGCCCCGCCTCTCGGCGCTCGCGCGCGGCAGGAAGTGCAGGGGCTCGAGCCGCCCGGCGGCCGCGATGCATTGTGGGACGGCAGCAGCACCAGACCCAAGATGGCGGCCAGCAGGAGGCTGATGAAGGTAAAGGCGGCTCCGCGGGGCCGGGCCGGGCCCGAGGCCGAGGCCCAGCCCGAGTCGGGGCGGCGGCGGCGGCGGCCCCCCCCCCCGCTCCGCGCCCCCCCCCGGCCGGGCCCCGGGCCCGCGCCCCCCGCACGGGCCCCCTCCGGCCCCCCCCCCCCCCGGCCTCGCCCCGGCCGGGCCTCCGGGCGCCCCGTGAGGCGGCTCCGCGGCCGGGCCTCGGCGGGCGGGGGGCGGCCCCCCGGAGCCCCCCGGAGCCCCGAGGCGGCCCCGGCCCCCTCCCCCGGGCCCGGCGGGGCGGGCGCGCCCCGGGGCCCGGGCCCGGCGGGCAGGGGG
Source organism: Macrotis lagotis (assembly GCF_037893015.1). Classification (NCBI taxonomy): domain Eukaryota; kingdom Metazoa; phylum Chordata; class Mammalia; order Peramelemorphia; family Peramelidae; genus Macrotis; species Macrotis lagotis. The sequence goes on from NC_133666.1 coordinate 697,440,807, forward strand.
CGGGCGCCGGCCGGGCCGGGCCGATGGGCATCCGGCCGCTCCCCGGGCTGGAAACTGAGGCCGGGGGGCCGCGGCGCGCCCGCGGGGCCCCTCCCACGTGCGGCCCGGGGGGCCCCAGGCCGGGCCGGGGGCGGGGCCGAGGGAGGCGGGCTCGGGCTCCCCGGGGCCCCCCCCCCCCGCCCCCCGGCGCCGCCGCCGGCCTCGGGACGCCCCTCGCCCCTCCCCCATCCCGCAGGGAGGCCCCGGGGGTCCTTGGGGCACCCCCGTCGTGGGCGAGGCCCCCTCCTCCTGTCTGCGGCCCGGGCTGCCCCCCGCCTTGTCCCGGAGAGGCCGGGCCGCCGCGGGCCGGGGCCCCCCGAGGAGCCGGGCCAGACGGGAAACCGAAACCGGGGCGCCCGAAGCGGCCCTGCTGGGGGCCACTCCCCCCCTGTGACGGAGGCTCCCCCGGCTTCCCCGGGCGCCCCGTCGGAGGCGGTGCGTTTTAGGGTGAATCCGAAGGAACCCGAGCGGGGAGAGCGGAAAGGGGCCTCGGCCGAGGAGCCTCGGGGCGCGCAGCCGGCTTTGCTGCGGGAGCAGCTTCTTCCAGCCTTCAGCTTTCCCAGCTGCTCGGCTTGTCTGTACTGTGCGGCCTTTCTGCTAGGACCCCCTCCCTTTTTTGCTAGTGAGGAAACTGAGGCTGAGGTCCCCGGAGTTCCAGTCCCGAGGACACACAAGAGGCGGCCAGGGGCCCTGGAGTCAGGAGGACCTGAGTCCAAATGCGGCCTCAGACACTTCTGTGTGATCTTGGGCAAGTCACTGAACCCCATTTGCCTTTGAGAAAACCAAAAACCCAAGGACACACAGGTAGTTGGAAGAGGTTATGGTGAAGTTGGACCCTTTGAATCCAAACCAGATGCCCTTTGAGTTCTGTCCTTTGGTAGGGATAGAGGAGAGTCTAAAGAAAGGTCTCTCTCAGGCAGCTCAGGTTCTACAGCTCTGTGCTCACTAACCACCAGTCATCCTTGTTTAGTCATTTTGGTTGTGTCCCATGTGGGGGGTTTTCTTGGAAGAGGTACTGGAGTGGTTGGCCATTTCCATCTCTGGCTCATTTGACAGATGAGGAAACTGAGGCAAGCAGGATGAAGCGATGACCCGGGGCCAAACAGCTAGGAAGCATCCAAGGCTGGATTTGAACTCACAAAGAGGGAGTCTTCCTGATTTCAGACTGGGCACTCTGTATCCACCTCATTGATCCAGCTGCCCTTCCAGTTTTCCAGACAGTTCCTTCCTATTGATAGGATAGCTTCTGTCCCTTCCCCTTTCTCTCTTTGCTCACTCTTTTTCTTTCTCCTTCCCTATCCTTTGCCTCCCCTTCCTCTTCTCTTTTCTCCCTTCCCCTTTCTCTCCCTCTCTCTCCCAAATTCTGGTGCCATCTTGCTAGTATAGGTTCTCCTATCTTTTTCTGTATTTCTTTGGAGCTTTGTAGTCAGTTTCTTTTGTGGCAGTACTATTTGTGTCAGCCTTTCCCCATCTGAGAGGCACCTATTTTGTTTTCAGTTTTTTTACTACCACGAAAACATTACTTTTACTTTTTTTTAATGATTTTCCAGCTGAACTCCTTACCTTCATCTGCTTTCTCCACACCCAACTCCTTTTGCACCCCCAGCCAGGATAGTTTTCATATTGCCCAGTGAGTGACTGTGCTACTCTCAAAGTGACTCCTCCTCGCCCTCTTGCCCAAAGAGTAAGGCTTACCTTCACTTGGCTCCTAGTGAGTGAGGCCTCAGCTCACATGGTTCCCACTTCACACGCTTGGTGCCTAACCAGTGTAGTCTTCCCCTCATTGCTGGTTGCCCACAGCTTTACCCCTTGATTGATTCAATTTGGCAGTAGGGCTTGGGAACTAGATGGTTTAGCTTTGTGACTATGGACACCCACCGTCTCTGAACCTTGGCTTGTCTGTTTAAAGAAGGCCCGGCCACTGTTGGTCTCTCAGTGATACTTCTTTTATGAGTTATTTCCCATCTTTCAAGGTTCCCACCTTTCAAGGTCCCCATCAAATGTCTCCTAAATTGCCTAGCTGAGTGACCTTGGGCAAGTCACTTAACCCCATTGCCAAAAACTAAAAATTTAAAAAAAAGTCTCTCCTGATCTCCATGTACTCTCGATCTCTTGGGTACCTTGTAGACTATTAGTATGTCAAATAGATTCATAGCTCTGTGAGAGGGAGACACATGGGGTTTTGTCTTTGAGTCTCCCAACTTTCCCATATCTTTCCTACTTCAGGGCCTATCATAGGGAAGGAACTTGACAAATTGTATGCCTGAATTTCATTTCTTGTAACTCAGTCCCCCAAGAACCAAGACTAGTTAGTTCTTGATTTTCAGTAAATTCAGGTAATTAGCAACAACATTAATAATAATAACAATAATGAGGAGGAGGAGGAGGATGACGATGATAGTTGTAATTGCTAACATTTATATTACACTGAAGCTTTGGCAAGTGTTATCCATAGAATATCTCATTTGATTTTACAACATCCCTGGGAGGTGGGTGCTATTATTATCGCCACCATTTTTACAGATTAGAAAACTAAGGCTCAGAGAGCTTGCCTAGGGTCACATAGTCATTAGGTGTTTGAGACAGTATTAGAAGCCAGGTTTTCCTAACCCCAAGCCAGCACTTTATCTACCATGCTATTGAACTACCTATTAATTAACCCAATGAAGGAATTTTTATCTGACCTTTTTTTATGGTTTATTAAAAACTTAAAGCATCCAACCAACTAGTTAAACCTACTCAGCAATTATTTTCATTAAAATAGATTCATTTCGATGGCTAAAATATATTTGCAGACTGCTCTAGTTTTGGGGGGAGATTTGCAAGACAATGGGGTTAAGTGACTCACCCAAGGTCACACATCTAGGCAGTTATTATCTTGTATCTGAGGTTGAATTTGAACTCAGGTCTTCCTGACTCCAGTGCTCTATCCACTGCTCCGCCTAGTTGCCCCCCAGATTTTTAGTGGTGGGATCTTTAGTGTCAGTACTCTGCTCCTGCTTCTTTTCACTTTACATTCTTTTGTAAATGATTCTCAAGACTTTCTAGTCCTCATGCTTCTCAGTTCATCATGTTTATGTCCCACAGGATTTAGTGAAGCATTCCCTCATTGTTGGACATTGAGGTCACCTCCAGCTCATCAGAGGCAGGCCCACTTGGCGGCTTTTCTGTGGCTGAGACAGGAATTTCTGATACCAGTGCATGAAACCAGTATACAGTGCCCCCCCCCCCCCATCTCCAGGGATGTGTTGTGTCTCTCTTTAAGAGCTGGTGCTCCCAGGCACGCGGCTATGTTGGAGCCCTAGTACTTGGGGCTCCAGGATTACATTGATTGGGGCAGGTGGCTTTCAGAACTCATCAGTGACCACCTGCCTGAGGATCCGCTCCCAGCCCTGGACTGGGCCGGGCCTTGGAAATCATTCTGTTGCTGGGTCTGTTTTCGATTCCACATTTGATCTTTTCCACCTGGGCTGTCCTTTAGAAGAAAACTTCCAAACACAAACCTAGTAAATTTAACTGTTAACAAAGACAATCCAAAAACATGGATTGTGGGCTAAAACCTTCCATTTAGATTTGACTTAAATGAACAGACAAACAGGACATCTTTTGATTTGTGCCCCAGAGAGGATCTACAACCTCTGCTGTTTTATGTCTTTATGCTGAGGCAGTTGTAGGTAGTCTAGGGGGCTTGTGCAGGCCACAGCTCTTGTCCTCATTCTACTGACGTTTGCACGTCTCATCGAAGTCTTTCCGTGTTTCTGCACAGTTATGTTAACCTTTGTGTAACACGCTCTTGGGTTGAGGCCAAATAAATCTTCAACCTCCCTGCTCTGCATTTTCTTGTGTTGAGGCAGTGACTTGAATGAAAGCCGCCCTCCTTTGCAGCTTCTTAGAGAAGGCTTCCTCCATTCATTCTGAAATCTTTGCTGACTCTACCAAGGAAAACAGTTGATTCAGCATTTGGGGTTAGGGCATGGGGGTCAGTTGAAAGACACCTTCTCTTTGTGTTTGATGTGGTTAAAAGCTGAGAAGCTTTCATTTCTTATGGACTGGGATATTTGATTCTAACTTGGGCCTGAGTTGGAGAGGCAGTGGGGTATAAATGGATAGGTGTAGTGAATATGGAACTTGGACTAGGGAAGTGATGGGAGAGCACTGAGCTGGGCCTGGAGTCAAGCAGATCTGAGTTTAAGTCAGCCTAAAATACTTAGAAGCCAGATGACCGTGCACCAGTCCTTTTGCCTGTTTCCTTAAATGTAAAATGGGGTTAATAGTATTTTGAAGGCTTGTTATGAAGTTAAAATGACTTCATATTTGCAAAATGCTTTGCAAACCTTAAAACTAATCAGATTCCTCTTTATCAAATGGGTCTAAAAAAGCACCTGCTAACAAACAGCAGCCAATAAAGTCCCCTGCTTTACTCTCTTCAAATGTTCATTATTTGAATAACAACTTAAAATAAATGACACTTATGCATCCTTTCTGTAGAAAGAAAGGTCTCAGAGGGCCCAGATAGTTTGGCTTTCTGCCTTTGTCCCCCTGGCCTTAGCACACTGGCTTGCATTGTAGGCCCTTAGTAAGTATGGATTGAGTCGAGTTTTAGTTCACACACGTTATGGTAAAGTTGGCCAGATGCTTTTCTTGGCAAATTGTGCAAGATGGGTGGGTGATTCTGCAGTTTTCCAAGCCCAGCGATGAAGTCCCCCAAAGTAGAATGGCTTCCCGCTCATTGCCCTGTCCACTTTGCCCTTAAACTTGATTGCTGATATCTGTCCTTTGTTCTCAAAGACCATGACATCAGGGAGGTGTTGCCATGGCATGCATGTGAATTGGATTGGGTGGGGAGGGCTATGCTAAGTCCCCAGCCTCACTTTCTCCTCCAGAGTCATCTGGGTCCAGTGGCTTGATAGGAATCAAGATAACAAGAGATGGCCCTAGATGGGAGACAGTCAGGGTTAAGTGACTTGCCCAGGGTCACACAGCTAAGAAGTGTCTGAGGTTGGACTTCAGGCCTGGAACTCTGTGCCAGGGGCACCTCCTAGCTGCCCAAATCCAACACTAATTTTTTTTGTTCATCTGTAAAATAGGCTAATAGTTCATCTGTTAACTGATTCTGAAGGTTGCTGGGGGAGGGGAGAGTGCTTTTGAAACTTCAGGTACTAGAGAAACATTTGTGGTTAATTGTTCATTAAAATGTTAGAATTTTAAATTGAGTCCAGCCTCCATCTTGATTTTGATTCATGTTCAGGAAGCCAAGTTCTGAGGAAGTTCAGTTCTCGGGCAGCATTACATAGTGAACTCTCAGCAGAGCTGGGGTCCAGGGCACCCAAGTCCCAAACCAGTCTTCTCAAAAATAGCTAAGTATTTATGCCAGGACTGGGGTGTCCTGACTTAGGATTTAATGGATTTCTTTGGTGTGAGTTACTCCCGAGAGTTTTGCACCCTTGATTGAGCTCGGCCGGAGAGAAGTGATTGCCAGGTCCACTGTGACCTTTGTTTCATTTGATGCTAAATGAGGATCTGCCAACTTTCCCTCGGCTCAGTTCTTCTCCCATACTTTGCTGCCTTGCTGTGGGTTTTTGATGTGCACATCCATGTACTGTTGTAGAATAGAATTGCCGGATAGTACAACAAGAAGCCTTGAGGTTCAAAGGTTGGAAATGACTTGCCCAGGTTACCATGACTCCTCCCATGGACTCCTGCCTCTCTGAGCAGCACTTTTCCTCCACACCTGGGTTCTCCTGATTCTACCTCCCCATCACCTGTGTCCCTCTTGTGGTCAGCCAAGCTGCTCCTGCTGGACCTCCCAGAAAACACACCATCTTTTCCTCTTTTCCATACCTAGAATTCCTCTTCTCTCCTCCTTCTCACTTCTGAAAATTGTCCTTCTAGACTTAAGCAGAGCTCCAGATGCCTATTCTTTGCCCTCCCCTTCCAGCATACTTTATTGTACACTAGTGTGTGCACAGGTTACCTTCCCATTGTGAAAAGTAAGCTGTAGCTTCATGTTGTGCCCCCCAAAGCTAGCACAGGACCTCTTCTATTTTTCCTGACTGATAGAAGAGAAGATCTTAGTCTGAGGGCTCAAAAGAGAGGCCAGGCTTGGACTCAGTCACATTTCTTTCCTTTGATTTCCTGAACTTTGTTTTACAGATTTCCTAATCATCTAAGAGCCAGTGAATTGGAGTGTCAGTCACCTAGCATTTGCCGAACAGGCCTGGCCCTGTTCTAAGAACTGGATATACAAACCATCCTTCTCTGGTCCCCAATGAGGAGACAGCCTGGATAAATACATATCTGTATAATCATGTCAGAAGGAAAGTGCTCATAGTAGAGGCTTGGAGGAAGGGCCTGGACCAAGCCTCTGGGAGAAGGTTGGGTTTGACCTGTGGGAGGGCTCTCATTATTGAATCCTGGAGGGAAGGGAAGTGCAGGAGGCACTAACCCTAGAAAGTGACCAGCAGGTCATGAAGGGAGAGAGGAGACAGGAAGAAGGAGTGAGCCTTCTGCTATAGGCAGGATGGATTAGATGGGGAGAGGCTGGAGGCCGGCAGTCCCACCCCCAGCAGGGGGAGGTGAGGACAGGTTCTGAGAATCTGGAATCCTACTGGGAAAGCAAATCTGCTCTTTCCACCTGGAGTTATTCTGGGTGGGCCTGGGCTCTGCCAAGGGTGGTCATTTACCTACAATGCTAGCATTTCTATTGGGCTTTACAGTCAATTAAGTCCTTTGTCTAGTTCCTAGGGTGTACCAGGCGGGGTTTGGGCCCTTGCACTAGGGACAAGTTGGATACCTCTAGATTTCTAGAGAGGAGATACAAGGAAATTTGAAGAGATTCAAGAAATTAAAGACAGAGGTGAGGAAGAAAGGCATTCTAGGCATTAGAGACAGGGCAAAAGGTAGGAAAGAAGATGGAATATAATGTCATGTTTGAGAAAATTAAGCAATCCAGTTGAATTGAATCAAATGTTTGTGAAGGAAGGTAGCAAAGAATTGAGGGTACTGTCCAAGCCTGGCCTATCCTTTGAGCCCCAAATTGGACAGGGTGTTTATTTTATTGGAACCTAGAGAGAAAAGGAAACCGCTGGAGTATAAATGAGGGAATGATGGTCCAGGGGGAGCAGCAGTGAGTCTTTTGGCTTGTCCAAGTGAGGGCCGATGCCACGACCCAAAGCCATTTTTTTCTGGCTCCCCATTGCTGCACTGCCTTCATTCCTTTGGGCCCCTTTGGCTCCTGGGTCTTGAGAGAAATAATATAAATAACAAGAACCACAAGAATAAAGCCCTCACTGTATGCAGGGCCCAGGCTAAAGCTTCTGAGAATTATTATCCCTTTGATGCTCATGACAACTTGGGAAGTAAGGTGCTATTAGGACCCCCATCTTACTGATGAAGAAAATGAGGGAATCAGGATTTTTTTCCCCCATAGAAGATGATTCCAAAAGGAAATAGGATTAGTGGATCATTTTTCTTTTGGGGAAGTCAGCTTAGGTTGGCCATCTGTTTTGAAGGTGCTACCTCCAGTAGGAAGGCTTACTTTGGCTTTGGGGAGGAAAGGGCCAGGCCTAGAGTTGACTTCATGGTGGCCCAGTTTTTCTGAGACGTTGGATTGGGCTCCCATTCATTCATCCAGTTGCCAAACATTTGTCACATGTGTATTCTGCTCCATAACACAGGACCAGGCCCCTGAGCGAAGCAAGAGCATGGGACAGCAAGCTTGGAGAAGCGTTTAATGTATTTCAGCATAGAAATTAGACATAATGGAGAAGTTCCAGTGAATGCTATTGCTAGGCAGCTGTCAGGAGGTCATGTGGATAGTGAATACAAGTTCTGCCAAAAGCTATGACCTTGGACCAGTCACTTTCACTTCTTTGCCCCTCAGTTTGGAGTAGTGGAGTAGGCTTCTGAAAAACAGGATTCAAATTCTGACTCCCAACATTTAGTTAGCTGTGTAACCTGGGGCAAGTCACTCCTCCCCCTCCTAGCTTCTTCTTCTGTAAAATGGGTTGTTGTGAAGAAAGGTATAAAGTGCTTTCAAAGCTGGACAGTCTAGAGAGGGGAAGACTTCAATTTGATAGATGGAAAAACTTGCCCAGAATCGGAGCTGTCCAGAATTGGCATGAGTGGTTTCTTTTTCATCAGAGAAAGGGCAGAGGGGATTCTCCATAATCCTGAATTGTTACTGTTACTGTGTGGTTCAAAGAGAAGATAGGTGTTTGGGGGATGTCTCCAATGCCTGTTTCCCCCCCCCCCACACACATTGTCTCCTGGGCTACTTCCCATGAGAAGCCATTTTCCATGTCACGTACCCCCCAGGGAATCAGCAAAACTGGGGTTCCCTAAAATGTTTCCAAATAAATAAGATACACAGGATTACAAAGTAAGGTGGAACCCCTGCAATCTGTCCATGGACACTTTAAGTTAAAGCTGAGCTAAGAACTCACCAGCTCTGGGGCCCCACAGTAGGTAGAATGCTAGGTTGGAGTCAGGAAGACCCTTCTACCTGAGTTCAAATCCAGCCTCAGACACTTCCTAGCTGAGTGACCCTGGGCAAATCACTTCCCCCATTGGCCTCAGTTTGCTCACCTGTCATTCATTGAGCTGGAGAAGGAAATGGCAAAGTCCTCCAGTCTCTGCCAAGACATTCCAGACGAGGTAATGGAGAGTCAGACAGGACTGAAAGAGAACTGAACAACAAGTAGACGCTTGCTGTGCTCATTTTCTCTCCCTCCACAAATGGGGTTGCTCTTAGTTCTCCACTCATTCCTGTCACTCAGGAGAATGCCAGCTTCTGGAGGGCAGGGGCTGTTGGTTCTGTCTGTCGCTGTCACCTGGCACACACCCTGGCTTGTGGGCCCTTTTATAAGTGAGAGCAGATGGGGATGTTCAGTTGGTTGGATCCAGACTTGGGGGGGGGGGGCTTGAGTCTCCCTGAAGGCCTTTGGGCAGAGGAGTAATGGGAGGAAAGAGACATTGGAAGAAGTCTTTTAGTCTGGCATCAGAGAAGAACTCAAAACTCTGCTTGTGCTCCCCCTCTGTCCTCCCATCGATCTCATGAATCCTCTCTTGCACATCCCAGCCCTTGCTGCTACTCCGGGAAGTTCTTGGTGGATTGGCATTAATGCAGGGAAGAGGACCCAGGGTTCAAACCTGCATTTCCTGCTTTGTGACAGCACTTCCTTGGCTCGGTTTCCTCATCTGTAAAGTGGGGGGGAGGTTGGGATCCAGGGCCTCTCATAGAATCCCTCCTCAGAGGTTGGGAGGTTTCTGGTGGGACTGCCTCGCTTGTCCAGGCTGGGAGTTTTGGAGGTGCTGACCAGCCTCCTCGCCTCTGGTCAGCACCCTTCTCCATTGGCAGGCTCACCTCCTTCCTCAGTTCCTGGGCCAGCTCCCAGTGTCCTCTTCTCCTCACCAACATTCCCTACTTTAAACAGAAACCCTTTGGGGTGAACTCCTAGGCTTTGTATTATAAATGTGATCCCCTTTAGTCTCACTCCCTCATCCCTGCTCTCCACTCCAGTGATGGTAACAGTGCCTGAGAGAGGAAAATACTTAAGATTTGTTGGTGATACGACTATGACTTGTGATCTGGAGGGGGACCCTCAAGGGGCTCCTATCAGTGGGTGTGGGTATGATTAAGAATGTGTGATAGGCTCTGTGCTCAGAGCTTCAGAATATTGCTGTTATTATGATCCTTGTTTGCAGATGAGGAAACTGAGTCCAACAGGTGACAGGACTGGCCAGGGTCACACAGCTAGGAAGTGTCTGAGGCCAGACACTTCTTGACTCTGGACCCTGGGGTTGTCATGACTTTGGATTGAGGTTCCAGAAGCAAAAGGTTTTATCCTCCCTGTTTCTTGAACTAGGCAGAGGCTTTCCCTGATGGCTCAATGGTTGTTTCTTGTCTGTACCTTTCTGCTCTCTTAGCAAAGTATCTTTCTGGGTGCCTCTGACTTGCATCTGGCTTGAAACCCCTTCCCTCCCAATGTCCTCATCTTTTGCATAGAGAACTTGGTCTACACCAGGTTCTTTTTGGATGGTCCACCCCAACAGTAAAAACATAATAAAAAAAAATTGGAGCATCTGGTTTCTCCAGTATGTATATGTTACTTATAAATTGTCTGCCTCTAGTGTTGAACTAATAATTCTGTATTTTATAATATAAAAATGAAATGAAGTTTGATCCTGGAGGTAATGGAGGGCCTCTGTGGTTTGTTGAATAGAAGTCTTTGAAAAAGTCTTTGGGCAGCTGTGCAGAAACTAGCTTTGAAAAAGGAGAGGCTTGAGACAGGGAGGGCCGATGTAGTTGAGATGAAAAAAGAAAGGCTAACTATGGGGAGGCTGTGGAGAGGAGAGAAGGCCAGATGCCTATGTGTGAGAGGGAGGGAGGGGAGACAGCACCTTGTGACAGCATTTCCTAGGTAATTAAATTATTAAGCATCTGAGTCCAGATTTGAACTCAGATCCTCCTGACTCTAGGGCTGGTGCTCTATCCATTCTGCCACCTAGCTGCCCCAAGGATTCCCTTAAAATGGGGGAGAGAAAGAGAGAGAGAGAGAGAGAGAGAGAGAGAGAGAGAGAGAGAGAGAGAACAAGCGCGAGAGAGACAGACAGACAGACAGAGATTAGATGGTGAAGGGAGGAACAAGAATCGACAGCCAGTGGGTCAGGAGCCCAGGGTGAGAGCAGGAGTACCACTGAGCAGATGCTCATGGTGCTCCCTTCAGCAGAGCCTGCCCACGTGGCCCTCCAGCTTGGGAGGCCCCAAGAGCTCTGGTGAATGGAATCCCATTTTCCTTGCATTTTGGGATAGCTCTCATTGTTGACAAATTTTCCCTTCAGTTGAGTAGCCACTTCCCCCTGAAGCTTCTGCTTCTAGAATCAGAAAGAGCCAGCTGCTCCCCCTGACTCCCCTGATTCTACCTGAGCCTTAATTGACTTGATGCCCCTTTGGGCCTCTTCTTAGTTTTTTGCAAGGCAAGGGGGTTAAGTGGCTTGCCGAAGGCCACACGGCTAGGTAATTATTAAGTGTCTGAGGCTGGATTTGAACTCAGGGACTCCTGACTCCAAGGCCAGTGCTCTATCCACTGTGCCACCTAGCTGCCCCGCCTTTGGGTCTCTTCTAAGATGAATAACCACCCAAAGATTACCAGGGCTCCTCCCTCCCTTGATGTCTTTTCATTGGTTTAAGCAAACCACTTCCCCTCTGGGCCAAGTTCCTCATCTGTCACAAAGCTGGCTCTCCCCTAGGTCTCTGGCTTGTTGGGAGGGTCGGTGAAGGAAGTTGTGGGGGAAGTGGTTTGTCGCTGTGTGGTGGGCACTGCCCCAGTGGGCCAGTTCATCTCCTCTAATAGATTGTCTGCTGGAATCCCTCCTAGGGGATCACCCATTTATTTATTTATTTATTTATTTATTTATTTATTCATTCATTCATTCATCCATTTATTTATTTATTTAAGGCGATGGGATTAAGTGACTTGCCCAAGATCACACAGCTAGGTAATTATTAAATGTCTGAGGTAGAATGTGAACTCAGGTCCTCTTGACTCCAGGGCTGGCACTCTATCCACTGCGCCACCTAGCCACCCCTATCTAGGGGATTTTTTTGAGAAGGTTTCAGAACCATTCCTGACCTTCTTCCACCCCAGCCACCAGGCTCCGCTGTGCCAGTCCTAGCTGTGCTCCATAACTTCCATTGGCTCTCTGTCCCTTCCAGGGTTGCTTGTGGATCAGTCATCTGATCGTCTCCTCCAGCTCCCCCTCCCAGCTAGCCCATACTGAGCCCAGGCCATTCCCTCTCCACTGCTCTATTCTCTCCTCCTCAGACATTATAGATGTAGATCCATGTTTTGTTTCTGGCTCTTCTACATCTCCCATCCTGAGCTGTAGGATTTTGTGCAAATCAATCAGGATCCATTTATGGAGCATTTACAATGTCCCAGGTGCCCCAGGGGTACCTAGGTGCCCCAAAGTCATACTTTTTTTTTTTTGCAAGAAAATGGAGGTAACTTGCCCAAAGTCACATAGCTAAACAAGTATGTGTCTTGAGACTGGATTTGAACTCAGGTCCTCCTGTCTCCAATGCCAGTGCTTTATCCACTGTGCCACCTAGCTTTCCCTCTCTTGATCCTCAGTTTATTTTTAAAAGGGGTCTAGACAAAAAATATGAAAATGCTGTATAAACCTAAAGGAGTTTTTATAAAAAAAATTTAGATTCCCATTTTAAGGGTATCTTATTTTATTTTAAAGGAAAACCTTGGGGCAGCTAGGTGGTGCAGTGGATAGAGCACCGGCTCTGGTGTCAGGAGGACCTGAGTTCAAATCTGCACTCAGGCACTTAATTACCTAGCTGTGTGACTTTGGGCAAGTTACTTAATCCTATTGCCTTAAACAAAAAAAAAAATTTTAAAAAGGGAAAAAGAAGAAAAAGATTACAAAGAGGAAGGCCTTTCAGACAGGGAGGCCAGATATAGTTCAGGTGAGAGATGATGAGAGGTTGAACTATGGGGAGGCTTTTTAGTGTTTTGGGAGAAGGGGTAAGGACTTTGTGAACAAAGAATCCATTTCTTGTTAGAGGCATCTTTAGAGGTAGTCCACCCAGTGGAGTCTGGAAGACCCTAATTTTTATGTGTGTGCCCCCCCCCCCCCAAGTCTGTTTGCTCCAGTTGCCTTCACTTGTAAAATGGAGATAAGAATATCACTTATTTCCATAGAGAAATGCTTATTGCTTTCCCTTTGGTCATGGAAAGGCATCTCAGCTGGGAGCCTCCCTTTAAGTCATGTATATAGCTAGGGATGTCGGCAGTCAAATGTTAAAGACATCCTTGATGCTAGCATGGGGGGACTATTGAGGGGTGCTCTCATTCTGTTTGCTCATCTACAGACCGAAGACTCAATGATCACTAAGGTTCCTTCTGGCTTTAAGCAGTGACTGTCCTTTCATTGGATACCCCCACTTTGGAAGTTCCACAGCCGGGAGAGCAGTGGCTCCAGAGGCTGGGGAAAAGTGTTAGTTCCATTTGCCTTCAGCATTCTTCCTGCTTTCACGACGGCCAAAGCTCTGGTAGTTCCCACATCCTTGTCTCTGGTGCTGACCTCTTTCCTTAGCACCCTCTTACCTTGCCAGCTGCCTGATGGGCAGGGTTGATTGATTGTCTGAAAGGAAACTCAGGCTTGCCCTCCCAGCCCCATATGGCTCTGCTCTTTAGGCACCTCCCCCCCCACATGTGTCCAATCATCTTGTCTTTTTAGTTAGCTTAGATGATTATTTCAAAGACTTGGATCTGCTAAGCATGCCAGGTTGAAAACAGGAGTGGGGCAGATGCATGTTGGATCATAAAAATACATTTGATTCCTTGATTGTTGAATCTGATTCTTGATAGCTTAGTCTCCCTTGCCGATGATAAACTCCCTGAGCAGAGCCAGACTCTTTCCACCTCCTTCCCATTTTCTGATCTCCTAGCATACTGCTTTGAACTTTTTAAGAGGAATTTTAAATTGTTTTTTCTCATAATTTTATAAAGTATTTGGTAGTGAGGGGTCTTTTCTGGTGTGTCTTGAACTACCTGAAGTTCTACTTTATTTGGCTTTTTCTCATTTTTAAAAAATTTCTATTATTCCCCAGTTACATGTCAAAACAATTTTTAACCTTTTAATTCTGTTTCTCATTCTTTCAAAGCAATTGTAGTTCATGAAGGCTCTGGTTCTGATGATTTCATGTGGCAGGCACATTATTGTTCATGTATTTGTGTGGTTTGGAAGGAACCTGGGGTTCATTCAGGAGACAAATGATCCCATAGTTAAGAAGAGCCCTGAAAGGCACCTGCAGGAAGGAGGCTGATCAGGTCCCATTTGGGAGTTGGAGGCTGCTGCTTGACTGGTCAGTGGCAGTGGGAACTCCAAAGATCCACAGGTTTCTACCAAGTTGGCATTGAAATGTAAATTTTTAGTTCTATCTCGACATAATCCTACTTTGGCAAGGTAGCTGGGGAACCTACCTACCATTTAGAACATCATTTAGAAGAAGAAAATTGTTTTCAGCATTCCAAACAAAGGAGTTACAAATTCACTTCTGAAATCCATCTCTAAATTAGAAGCTGCCTCGTCTTCACTGGGGAGTGTATTGTAGAATGTATTGCTTTTCAAACATGAGCAAAAAATGCCTGAGCTTCCAAGTCTGTGGTACTTGGGCGAGTGAGTCAATGCCAGCAGATTCTGGGATTGGTCCAGGAGACTGTAGGGAAGGAAGGAGCCCAGGTGTTGGCTCTTGAGGTCTGTCTGGAAGGAAAAGGGAGAGAGAGTTCAACCAAGCCCCCACTAGGTGTGGAGCAGGCAATGGATGGAGACAGAGTCCCCTGAGTGGCCTCCTTTGACCAGATGAAGGCTTTGGCAGGAAAAGACTGGGAAGGTGGGTGGAGCATGGTGGAGGGCCTCAGGATCTGGAATTTATACTAAATTCAGTAGACCCTGGGGAACCCCTGAAAGTGTGGGGTGGAAACATGACCTGAAGATAGCAAAGGCAGGCAGTGGTGTGGAGAGTGGGTCGGGAAGCTAGAGGAGGCAGTTGTGGTGCTTTTGGTGAAAGGAGATGAGACCCACACAAAGAGCAGCTGATAGAAGACTGCAGAAATGAGATGGCCTGTAGGAGTTGAGGAGGTTGAAAGAGGGCTTGAAGGACAGGGCAGATGGTGGGGTTCTCTGCAGCCAGAGAGAAGCTTGAGGTGGGATAGGGGTGGGCTGCTGGGAAAAGCTGGGTGAGGCCTCCAGGAATAGAACTTGGAGAATGAAAGTGGGAGCCCTGCTCCTTGGGCTCCAGAAAAGAATGTTCCCTTCCCTGCAAGGGCAGGGCCTTAGGACACTCTAGTGTCAGAACTGAAAAACGAGGCTGGGGCTAGTAGCACAGGCAGAAATGCCCCACTTGAGAAGAGAAGCAAGCCTGGGGCCATTGACAAAGCTCGGTGGTTGGGATGGGGTAGCATCTGTAGCTGATTTGCAACCTGGAACTAGAAGGACCAGGATGAAGAACAGAAAAGAAGCCAGCTGAGCATTAGCTAGGATTCAGGAGTTTGAAAAAAGTCAGGTATGTGTGCTTTCAGGCATGATTATAATAATTGGAATATAGTTAGCTCCCAATGTGTAGATGAGGCCGATGAAGAAAAGGAACCTCTGTCATTGAGAGCTCACTGACCCTTTCTGACCTGCTCAGGGTGCCCAGGAAAGCCCTGCCGTTCTGCCTCCACTATTTGTGTCTGTGGGTCTGTATTTGGTCTATTTGGTGGGGATGGAAAGGATGCCACTCTTCTGGAATCTCACAAAGTCCCAATGAGAAGCTCAACCTCCAAGTTAGCCTGGGAATGATGGGAATTTCTTGAGCTGCAGTGGCTAGAGGCCAAGCCTGGGGCCCAGGAGATCTCAGTGTGAATCCAACCCCATATACCCACTGGCTGCCCTCGACTAGTCCCTTCCCCCTCAGCTTTAGTTTCCCTCTTCTTGAAAATGGGGAGAAATGGTACCAACTCTCAAGGCTTTGAGGTGCAAAGGAGATCAGATTTGTGAAGCAGTTTGCATTAGTCTTGGCTTGGGCTTGCTGCCTCCAATATGAGAAGGCCTTCAGTTCATTTGAGAAGGATAGGTCAAGTTATTGGAATAAATTGTTGTGAGGCCATTTTTGCCCCCCCCCCCCCCCCCCCCCCCCCCCCCGGTCTCACTGTTTTCAGCCCATGTCAAAGTTAGTTTTATGGTTCATTCAGTTAAAGATGTTCAGAGAAGCCTGCCATCATCTGGCTCTGTGCCAGCCTAATTTTATACAGTGGCCACTTGGGTGTCTTTTATTACAGCCACGCGTACTGATTGCCCATGATCTTCCAGCTCCTCTTCTGGCATCTCACCCACCTATATACCCAGGTCAGAAGTGTTTCTTCCTTCCTTCCTCTGCCTTGGTCTTCAGATGGAGTTATTCTCTGATGGGTTATTATATTCGAAGTTTGACAGTGGGGAGCCTGGGGATAAGTCCCCCTGTCAAGGCAGGATCTGCCTATCCCCAGTTGATTCATGTCTCATCCCTATTCTCAGTAGTATCAGAATCATGGTGTGAGGGGCAGAAGGGCACGGTGTATGTATTGGCCTCATGTTTATTTCTCTTTTGTGTTGGTTCATAGGAGCTGGAAGAAATCCGCAAGTGTGGGATGAAAAACTTCCGTAACATCCAGGTTGATGAAGCTAATTTATTGACTTGGCAAGGACTCATCGTTCCTGTGAGTATGAACCTGCTTCTTCAAGATTGGCCCAACTCAGCAGAGCAGTCAGCCCTGGTTCTGCCTGGCCCAGCCTGGAGGGTTGAAGGGAAATCTGCTTTTTACTCTTCCCGGGAAGCCAGGCAGGATTTGACCAGTCAAACTTTTTGTCATCTGAAAGGGGTTAGGAAGTGGACTGGATATTTTTGGCTAAGTTTCTTGCCTCTCAAGCCCAGTTTTACCTTGCTCACTTCCAAGGGGGTAGGCATGATTCTCTTCCATCTTCATAGAGCTTGCTTTTTCATTTTTCTTTCTTTTTTCTTTCCTGATCCTTCATCTTCCTTCTCCTATCTCCTCCTGTTCTTAACACACCTGTGAAAGTAAAATTTTGCACTTGGAGACAGAAGACCTGCCTTGGTTTAAATGCTGGCTGCATTCCTACAACCTTGACTGAGTTCTTCCTCTCCTGTGGCCCCAGTTGTAGTCTCTGTAAAAAATAAAATAAAATAAAAAATAAAGGAATTGGGCCTAGGTACTTGATGAGCCTTCTTCCATGTCTAAAATGTTGTGGTCACTTTGGTAAATACCAATGAGGAGTAGTCTGACAGAGTGGGTGAGATTGCTGGTTTGGCATCAGAAGCCCTGGGTTCTGGTACAGTCTCTGTAATCTTGGGCCTAGATCCTTTCCAGCCTGTCTGTGGATCTGGCTGGCTGTGTTTCTTGTTCCGTTGGGGGGGGGTGCACTCACATGCACAAAGGTACAACTGTTGTGACTCGACTTCCTCTGGCCTCCATCGCTTGGTTTGTCCTATTCCCCTGAGCGACACATTGGATTCTGCCTCAGCCCACCCCTGGACAGGCGCAGAATGGGCCGCTCTGGGACCTTCTGGATAGTTTAGAGCCTGGTGGCCACTTTGCCCCAGATGGTCTGCACTTCACAGACTCCTAGGAGCCAGAGCTGGATGAAACTGTAGAAATCCTCTGAATTTGAGACAGAAACTTTTTCAACAACTGAATTTTCCTTTGCTATCTTTTCTGTTACATTTGATACCTTTAAAGTCCTGATTCTGAGAAGGTCCAGAGGCTTCCCCAGACGTTGCCTCTGCCCAAGGGGCACATGACCTGGGAAAGAAGAGCCTTCTGTGCCAAGGAGGACCACCAGACCCCCAGGCCACTCTTCCTCCAGCTTCACATTTGGTATTCTTGATAGAAAGTATTTGTCTGCTCTGGACCTTGGACTTGTTTGCCTTGTTCCCAACACTCCAGTCACAACTCTGGACTCTGAGTCTAGTCCTTTGCCTTTGATCATGTGTGAACCTCCTTGGCAATGTTCCTGATAGGTGATGATCTGACTTTGATTTGAAACATCCCATGATGAGGTAGCCCATTCATTTAGGAGACAGCGGGAGAGTATGTCGACAAAAACAAGAGCATCTCTTTTTTCCTCTTTGAAGATTCCCTGAATTTTGTTGCATTTGTCAGAATTCTTTGGTTGGCATCTGTGGAATGCTGATTCAGTGTGGTGATGGAGAGCATGGGACTCAGAAAACAAAGAAGAAAATGACCCTGGACAAGGAGATGCACCAAATGGGGTCTCAAATGATGGGAGCAGAGGAGATTCAGGGAGAGAAGGGCAGAGCAGCCTTGTAGAGGAGAGAAGGTTGGCACTTGGAGCTACCCCTGGAAGGTCGGGAAGGATTACCATATGTAGCACCTGCTTCCTCCTTGGGATCTGGGCCGACGCTCTATATAAACTCATTACAGAGGAGCAGAGGGATGTGGCAGGCCTCATAGAGAGCTTCGAGTAGAGCTGCCCAGGGAAGTCCTGGAAGGTGAGAAGTAGGCATGGAATGTTTTCTCAGCCAAGGCTTCTGAGCCTTGCTGATGGTGAATAGGGTTCGGGGCGGGGGGGTCTAGACCCTTGGATGGGAAAAGAATTGGGTCTATTCATTAAACTATGAAATATAGCATTTCTGTCCCTTCTGAATTAAAAACAGCAGCAGCATTGTCCTGAGATGTGGGGTTCACCCCAGAAAGAGTAAGGCAGTGGAGAACCAGGGAAAGGGCACCCCGTGAGTGTTAGCAGTGAGACAATGAGCATGGGGGCCCTGGGAGAGCTGGGATAAGGAGCTCATGCAGCTCAATGCTGAGCCAGGCTTCTGGGTCTCTCTGTTTTCTTGAGGACAGAGACTCATTACGTTGGTGATTCTGGAAGGTGTTGTGCTCCCCAGGTTGAATTTCCCAAGTGGCTTTGGCAGGAAGGTGGGTCAGCTGCGTCCACCACCATCCAGCAATAAAGGATGTAGTAACCCCAGGGGACCCCCCCCCCCCCCCCGCGCTTTCACTGTAAGCACTTCCCCCCCCCCCCCCATCTGTTAGCTACCTCCCTCCTAGCCACTGGATCCACGCCTGACAAGTGCCTGGCTGGCCTCTGGAGCCCAGAGGCGCATCCCACTTTAGGGTAACACTTGCAGTTAGGAAGACTTTCCTGGTGTGCACCCTAAATGGGCCCATCACTTCTGCCCTTCTGAGTCAGAACAAGCCCCACACCTTGGCCACGTGACATCCTTGCACATATTTGGAGGCAACTTTCAAATCCAGAATTTCTTGGTTCCCTCATCTGATCCTCCCCACATGGAGCTCTATCTTTTCCCATCCTGTTTAGCTCCTCTGATTACTCATTGCCCACAAACCCATAGTGGGCCTCCTCCCCCTCCAGCCTACACATAGTCCTTGCTCCAGTCTTGGGTGTTCTGCTGAAAGCTGAGAGCATCGGAACTAGGCAAGCACAGGACCCAACAGTCATAAGCACTTTTAGTTTCCACATTACACCACTCGCTTGTCAGGAACTTGTGGTCTACTGGGTAGAGTGCCAGAACAAGAGTCAGGGAGATCTGAGTTCAAATGTGGCCTCAAACAGGTAGGAGCTGTCTGTATCCCTTCTGTCTGCCTCATTTTCCTTACTGTAAAAAGGAAATAATAATAGCCCCTGCCTCCCGAGGTGTAGTGAGGCTTAAACTAAATGCTCTTGGTAACAAGCTCAGCAAACCATCTGAATACAGTCTTGCTTTTGTGGTGGTTGCTCTTTGGTAGTTGTAGCGTAGGAGCAGCAGCAGCAGCAACATGTCTTTTTCAGAACAACTGCTTTCCAACCCATCTTATTCTGGTGAGGTTGATTTTTTTCTTTTTTTGTGGCAAATTTATCCTTTTTGGATGTCATCATATTAGATTCAGCTGCATGCATTAGCCTCTTGAGACCCTCTTGGGTCTGTTGAAAAGTATGTTAGCTGGCTCTCCCAGGTTGGAAGCCTCAAGAAAGTGTCATGTTGAAGCTGCTGCTTGATTTGAACGGTGAAGGGAGGTGTAGGCGAGGAGGAACAGCGTTCCAGAGATGGGGTAAGACTTGTGCAGATGGGAAAATGGAGGGTCGTGTAAAAGGAACAAGAAGAGGGTCCATGGAACTGCGCCATAGAGACCTTGAAGCCAACTAAGTGCCCACCAAAGCTGCAAAGATAGGTTGGACCCAGCTTGTGAAGGACTCGGGATGTTGGAGGGGTTTGTATTGACCCTGATGGTCATGGGAGAATTCACAGGTGGAAAGAACCTCCAACCTAGGATTTCAGAGCTAGGAGGAACCTTAAAAACCCATCTCTTCCAGCACCATTGATTTTTGGGTCAGCACCAAAGATAGGGAGGAAAATGGACTTGGCCATAGTCACGCAGCCAGGGAAGACCAATGCAGCCCTCTGGGCTCCCCATTCCCTATGTTAAGGCATTCTACCTTGGGGAGGAGAGTGTGTGGGGGAGGAATCGGTTGATGGGACATGTTGGATGTGTAAGTGAATTCTTTGCTGTATCCTCAGACTCATTGCTGTGGGTATTCTCTTGGGAACCTCATCAGCTCCCTTGCCTTTACCTCTCATTTTTATGCAGGTGACTCCCAGAGACATCTAAGACTGAACTCGTCTGTCCCATCTCATCGTGTCTCCCCTTCCCCCTAGCCCTGCTCTCCTCACAGGACCCCTGGGCACATCCCACCCCACTCCCCCAATAGTTCAATTTCTTAATCTGGGTCTCATCCGGACTGTTCACTTTTCCTCATGGGTATCCAGGGAGTCACCACAGTTCACCACTTTTCCCTTCACGTCTCTTGTATCTGACTTCCTTCTCCTGTCCCTCCATAGAGCTCCCAGAACCTTAGTTCAGGCCTTCATGATATCACATTTAGATGAATGTAAATGCCTCCTTGTGGTCTCAGCTTGAGATCTCTCTCCTGTCCAGTCTATTCTTCAGATGGCTGCCAAAGGGACTCCTTAAGCAGGGTTCATTCCCCTACACCTTCAGCTCCAGGGGCTCCCTACTGTCTCTGTAAGAAAATGGAGCTCCGTGATGGAATACTATTGTTCTGTAAGAAATCATGAGCAGGTGGATTTCAGAAAAGCCTGGAACGACTGGCATGAACTGATGCTGAGTGAAGGGAGCCCAATCAAGGGGAACATTGTCCACATTAGAGCACCATTGTGATGGATGCAACTCCTCGATCCAAGGACAGTCCTGAGAGACTTGAAATGGACAATGCCGTCCACATCCAGAGGAGAAGCTCTGGCATCTGAATGCAGAGCAAAGCAGACTGGTCACTTTTAAAAGTTGGTTTTGGTTTTTTCTTTCTCATGGTTTTTCCCCCCCTTTTATTCTGATTCTTTCACAACATGCTTACTATGGAAATGTGTTAATGTGTCCACTGTGGTTGGACACGTTTAATCTATATTAGATTATTTACTGCTATGGGAAAGGGGAAGGGAGGGAGGGAGGCAGAGAAATGTGGAACTCAAAAGCATACAAAAAGGTGAATGATTCAAACTATCTTTACATGTAATTGGAAAAAATTTAAATTAAAAAAATAAATAAAATGAGGAATAATAACAGCAATCCTACTCCCAGGATTGTTTTAAGAATAAAATGGAAATAAAATGTTTTTAAAAAAAGGAAAGGAAATAATTACCTAGCTGTGTGGCCTTGGGCAAGCCACTTAACCCCATTTGCCTTGTAAAAACCTTAAAAAAAAAAAGGAAAGGAAAGGGAAAAAAGCAAAAAAGAAAATGGAACTCCTATTCAACTTTTGAAACTTTATCAAGCTGGCTCAGCCCATTGCTCAGACGGCTAGGGCATTACTTCTCCTATCTTCTGCAGCTCTGTCCAGCTGACCTCTCTCTTGCTCATCTCTGTGCCTGCACAGTAGGGAGGTATTCCCTCCTGACCTCTGTCTTAGAGTCTCTCTTTTCCTTAGGATGTAGCTTGGGCACTGTCTTTTTCATGAAATCTCTATCCTCCAGTGGTTGATGCCTTCCCTCCCATCTGCCTTGTATTTAATCTCTCTCTCTTTCTCTCGATATAAACTTATTTATTATCTTCCTTTTTCTGCTCTCTGCAATTTTAAGTCCTTGGGTTCCCGATTGAGATGCAAGCTCAGAGCAAATGGGTATTGTTTTATTCTTGGTACTCATGACCCCAACCCCCCCAGGACCTGGCCCACACCAAGTGCTTAATCATTGCTGGTTTGCTTACTGGATGGAGCAATCAGAAAACCAGTCCAGATGGTTCCTTCTTGGTGACTCTACTCTTCCTTTCCTAAGTGGTTGGGAAATGGTAAAGATGGGGGGGGCAGGTCCATAAGCCTGGCATTCTTTCTCTTGCTATCTGCCATAGTATGGAGTCCAGTCAAGGATTGGGCCTGCCATTTCCTTCACGGTCTTGCCCATGTCCCTGCCCATTTTTATCCTTGTAATTCTGTGTTGGTGATATGTTGGAGGGCTTTAGTGCTTTTCTGTTCTTTTTGAACCTTCTGTGATTCTTCCAAAGCAGCGTGTTCTCTGACTCAGGAACAACCTGGGTGTGAAACAATGAATGGTTAGGGAGAAGTTTTGTGCATTGAGTACATGGCCTACTTCCCCAAAGATCCTCCACCTCCCTCTGCCTCTGCTCATTTCTGGGCATAGGCCTTGCTCAGCTGTGGTGGCAGGCCTTGTAGGTCATCCCTCCAGAGATGGAGACCAGGAGGCTAAGGGACTTGTGCGAGATAGTTTATTGCTCTTTAGTACCTGAGATGGAATTTAAACCCAGTGACTCCTGACACGGGGCTCTTTCTACCACATTACCCTTCCTCCTATGCTTTATCCTCTTGGCCTTTTCTTTGTAGCTAGTTAGGCTTGTGAAGCCATTGCCCAGGCAGCTAGGACATTACTTCTCCCATTTTCTGCAGCTCTGTTCAGCTGACTTCTCTCTTGCCAATCCCTGTGCCTTCGTAGTAAGGATGTATTCTTTTCTAACCTCTGTCTCAGAGTCTCTCTTTGCCTTAGGATGTAGCTTGGGCACCATCTTTTTCATGAAATCTCTGTATCCTCCAGTGGTTAATGCCTTCCCTTCCATCTGCCTTGTATTTAGGTGTGCTGAGGTCAAAATCAGGGTCAGCAGGGACTCTGACCCCTTGTACAACTCAGGCATTGTTTAAAAGGGCCTGTGAGGGCTCTTCCAGCTAGATGCCAAGATCCCATAGGATGACACAAGGAGACTATCTGATATAAAAATCTGTGTGTGATTATGAATCTTGTTCTTGGGCTTGTTGCATCCAGAGAAACCCCCCCCTGCAAATTCCCCAGGATCCTGCTTCCATTTGTACTCTGCTCTGGCCATCTGCCAAGAAAGGAGCAGCCCCCTTTGGTAAGCATAATCCTCACTAGTGGGGAGGCGACATAAAACCAACATTGGACAGTCAAGATCTATAGGACCAATCAGAAATAATACTAGAATCAAGGGGAATTGGGAAAAGCTTTCAGGAGAAGGAGAATTTTAGTTGGGACTTCGAGAACTCACCAAGTACTTTAGAATTCTTATCTTATTTATTGGAATTGATGGAACAGAGGTCAACTCAATAGGCACTGGCACCAGTGTGCCTCTGAGCAGTGTGAAACCACCATTTCAATAGGTGGCTGGGAGGATGGTGTTAACCTTCACAGAATTTGGAAAGTTAGGACAGGAGAACAGTTAACCTGGAAAGAAAATGAACTTAGTTTGGGACATAAGTTCTGGATGTTTATAGACATCTGGGTGGAAATATCCAATAGACAGAGGTGCGAGATTGGAAATCATTTGAGAATTCATGGGAGTTGATCGGCTCACCCAGTGAAGTAGGACAGAGGGAGCAGGGAAGAGGGCCCCAGACAGATCCTGAGAGACACCTATGATGAGAGGGGGTGATCTGGAGGAGGGACAGAGAAGGAACCATCAGAGCAGGGGAGCCAGTGTCCTGAATATCCAGAGAAGAGAGGAGCCAGAGTGTTGGGCCATGTCCAAGGCTGCAGAGGCCAAAGGGCTGGAATTCACATTGGAAGTTATTGGGAGAATCCTGTTCAAGGGGGTAGCTAGGTGGTGCAGTGGATAGAGCACTGGCCCTGGAGTCAGGAGGACCTGAGTTCCATTCCATCCTCCAACACTTAATTAGCTAGTTGTGTGTCCTTGGGCAAGTCACTTAACCCCTTTGCTTGCAAAAACAAAAACAACAAACAAAAATATCCTGTTGAAGGCTCCTGCCTGTTCCCTTCAGGGACCCTTAAGAAGAGATTCAGTGTCCCATTTGCCCAGGTTCTCTTCTCTGTCTTGGAAACTTGTGGGTAGCGGTGTCTAGAGGAAGGGGCAGATAGCCCTTTTTTGCTTAATGATTTGCTGCCCTTTGGGGAGCTGTGGTCAAATTGTCTGGCAGATTTTTGCCACATGTTTAAGGTTCTGTGTCTTTTTGAAACAGATGGCAGCAGTGAGCTCTTTATTCTTCCCAAGTTTCTCTTTTTTGTCACATTCAGAACAGGCTCTTGTGTCTCCTATCTAATGCTCAGGAAATGCCATTTGGAGGTGGGTTCTTTGAGATGGCCCACCCATCTGTCTTGTAATCTCTAAACCTTCACACCTGGTTCAACCAATAGCCCCTCTCCCTGGCTCTTCAGTTACTTGTTTCTGGTTGGCTTGTACTCACATCATTGTTAGCTCTTGTAAGAAATGCCCCTTGTTTAATTCAAATGAGTATGAGGAAATTGCAGGTCTCTACCCACTGGAAGTGAACAGATTGACAGAACATCCCTCTCAGGGCAGGACCATCCTTCCTCTTCCTCCCTCATACCCCATGGACTGGGAAATTGATTGCGTGAGGGCCAGAACACTTCAAAATAAAGGCACAGCTACAGATTCCCATGTTTTTTCCCTCCACACCATTGGGGACCTGTGCCTCAGAGCTGGGAAGGTCATGGGAGGGCCCTCATTTTGAAGAGAACAAGTCTGAGCCTAGGCAGAGAAACGGACTGGGGCACAGGTGGGCTGGCCCTGCTTGAGCTCCCTGCCAGACCTCCTCCTAAAACTTGGTGTTCCCTTTGTTTTTCTGGCTACCGTGCAGGCCCTATGGCTTACCTCAGGTCTGCCTCTGGCTTGGAAGGCACTGGGCAATAGGGAGACAGTTCTCCCCCAGCAGTCGAGAGACCCTGATTCCCATCCTGTCCTCATTATCAAAAATCAGGACTATGCTCACCAAGCCACCATGTGCTTTCCTCACAGCCTGGAAAGTAGAACCAGCAGACTTAGCCCATTCTACAGCTGAGGACAGTGCTACACAAAGTGGAAGTGGTTTGATCCAGTCACACACCAGCTTTGGGGTCAGCCCTGGGAGGTCATCCCCCTGAGGCAGAGAGATCCTGTGGCCTCCCCCAGCCAAGGCTCCAAGTCCAGCCTTGATCCTGTGCTTCGTGCCCCTCTTGGTCTGTGATGGAAACGAGTTCACAGTGGAGTGGCATCTTGTCGCCACAGAGCTGCAGCCCCCACGTTGGAGAAAAGGAAATTGAACCTGGAGTAGGTTTTGGTGCATTTTAGGCTGTGAGACTTGGATCCAGCTCTTTGTCCTATTGGACCTTGAGTGCTCTTCAGGACAGCCATGAGGAAGTGGCCAGGCCACAGCTCTGGGTGTGCCAAGGTCAGAACCAGGGACAGCGGGGGCTCTGACCCCCTGTACAACTCAGGCATTGTTTAAAAGAACCTCTGAGGGCTCTTTTAGCTCGATACTGAGATCCCATAGGATGACACTAGGATTCAGATTTTGGCTCTCTGATATAAAAATGAACCTGTAGCAGTAATAGGAGAAGCTGGGCCTTGGTAGGTCCACCAGGGGCAGAAGATAGGTCCCTTCTTATATAAGCAGCTATCTGTGAAGAGTCCCTGTTTCACCGGAGGGCAGACTGCTTGTCCATCATTCCAAACTTGGTCCCTCTTTGGCCAGGCAAACTGAATCTCAGCCCTTCCTTTTCCTGAAGCCAGTCTAGAGATGACTCTCCACCCTCCGAGACCAGGCCCAGTCTGACATTCTTTCAAGTTCAAGAGGACCCAGCAAAGTCTATGCTTCACCAGCCTGGCTTTTGGGATCCCTTAGACTACCTTTATGTTGTGACAAGGTGACAGAAAACTTGCATTCAAGACTGATGGCAATGTCAGAGTAGCTCATGTTTATCAAATGTTTTAAGATTTAGAAGGTACTTCCCTTCAACCAGACCTCTCTTGAGAGTCGGACCAGAGGCAGCCTCTACAACAGACCGGGGACCAGCCCAGCTGGAGCCCTCTGACCTCACCTGGCTTTTACTTTGTATTGAATCCATATTAACTGACGTGTTTCCTTCCCTGATAGAATGGCAGCTTCTTGAGAGCTTGGCCTGGGCCTGTCTGGTCTTTGATACACCCTTAATGACTGACCCACAAGAAAAGGAGGACTGGAGGAAAGACCATCTCAACTGTTAGAGAGCAGAGCCCCCATATAGATGACATCACCAACTTGTGGAAGGAGCCAGAGCAGTTTTCCACATTTCCCAGCAGAAGTGCTTTCATTAGCCACATTTATACTTTTGGCATTGACACACTTAGACTTGTGAGCTGACATTTGACCCTGATTGATGTTAATTTTATAATTAATTCTCCTAATCTCTCCTGGTACATGAAACCTTTGTAGTCGTCCCACAATTGTCCAGGGAGTTACATTTTTCTGAAGAAATGAACGGATAACTGATATTTAAATGAGGTCAGTTTTCATCTTCCAGTGAAGCATTCCCTGTCTCTTTTCAGTCTCATTTCCACCACACTAAATCAAACCAGTAATGTCTAATAAATTTTCATCAGATTCTACTTCTTGTTCATACCTTTTCCAATTATTAGCTCAAAATTGGAAGGACCCTTAAGTCAAGTCCAGCCTCTGCCTAAGCAGGAGTGCTCTCCATAAGCATCCAGAGGAGTGGCTGTCCAGCTTCCCCCCCCCAGTGAACTTGTCTGAGCATAAGGAACAACAAAAGCTAACTGGACTGGGGTGGTGTGGTCAGACCCTTTCAACATCTCCCATTGGCTTCTGGCCAGACACCACAGACAGTTTTGTTTTTGTTTTTTTTTTTTGCAAGGCAAAGGGGGTTAAGTGGCTTGCCCAAGGCCATGCAGCTAGGTAATTATTAAGTGTCTGAGACCAGATTGAACCCAGGTACTCCTGACTCCAGGGCCGGTGCTTTATCCACTACGCCACCTAGCCACCCCCTAGACAGTTCTTTTTCCCAAGACTCCCTACCTAGGCCTTCTCTGCGGTAGTTTCTAATTCTAGCCTTTGGCTCCATTGAAACTGGTTTATTCGTGGTTCCTCCCAGTGTGTCCTAGGGCTAGCTCAAGGTCCATGTTGTCCTTAAAGTCATCCAGTCCATTCTCTGGAAGTACTCTGAACTCATAATACACCCTCCTTGTATCAGAGAGTTGTCCCTACTTAGCTCTTCTCCCTCCACCCCTGATTTTCTGCTATCCCAAACACACCAACACTTTATCCCCAGTTGGCCTGCCTCCACTTTCTTAGCCCTTGGCCCCACTCCCCTTAAAATTCTTGACATTTTGGCTGAACAAAATTGTTTTGACTAGATAATGTCTTAAGGTCAGAACTAGAAAAGATTCTTTACTCTTATAAGCACATCCCCTTTCTATGGATAGAGAGTCGAAACAACTTGCTAAAAGTCATCCAGCTGATTACCATGTAAGGGCAAAGTCAGAACAGCTCTGTTCCATACAGTAAGTAGATTAGATCATGACTTTGGGAAAAAGACTTTTGCCTCCTTGCCCAGGTCATCAGCAAGGCCCATATGAAACAAAGGCCCTGTACCTCCCTTGGTCATTAACGTTGCCGTGGCTTCGGTATGGGTGCTGGCACGAAGAAGCATGGAATAGCAGTAGCTTGTGGCAAAGGAGCAGTTTTTGGCCAGTCTGGATGGCTTTGCTGCTCTCCAGGAATACTCCACCCTCTTGATTTGGACTTGACTCAGATGCACATTTTTTTGGTCTGCCTGGAATGGCCTTTTCTCTCAAGTTTGAATTATTTCCATTCCTGCTGCCTTTGAAGCTCAGGTCAAATGGAATGTCCTCCTCAAAGCTTTCTTTCCTTAACTTTCTCCTTCACCCTTGTCACCTAGGCCAGAAGTGATTTTTCCTTTCTCTGCACTTTTGTCTCGAGTACTTTAATATTTCTGTTTGCTAGTCTGCTTCTTGGTGTATATTTCTATCTCCTTTCAAGATTTGAAGCCTGGCACCTAGGCATTGAACGATGGAATCTGTTTCTTGGAAGTCACTTCTTCACAGAAACAGGTTCTTCAGGTTGTAAGGGACCTCAGAGATCAAAAATTATATTTTATTTTCCATTTCCATTTATTTATTTTTAATTAATTAATTTTTTTTTAGTTTTTGCAAGGCAAATGGCATTAAGTGGCTTGCCCAAGGCCATACAGCTAGGTAATTATTGTCTGAGGCCAGATTTGAACTCAGGTACTCCTGACTCCAGGGCCAGTGCTCTATCCACTGTGCCACCTAGCTGACCCATATTTATTTTCCTTTTAACCTTGCCCTCTCCAATTGAAAAAAGAAAAATAAACCCTCAAAATAAATATGTATTATAATAACCAAGTGAGAACATGATCATCTTGACCCTGACTAGAAATGTATGTCTTGTTCTGTATCTTGAATTCACTGCTTCTCTGTTGGGGTAGGTAATGTGTGTGTGCTCTTGTAACAATTTTTCTAGAATAATGGTTGTTTACTGCCATTGAATAATGTTCTGCAGTCTTGCTTTTAGCTCACTTCACTTGTATCAGTTCACATAAATTATCTCAGGTTTCTCTTAAACTTTCTCTTTTGTGATTTATTTATTTTATTTTAAAATATCTCCCCCCCCCCCAGTTATACGCAAAAGCATATAACTTCTAAAGCCTTGAGTTCCAAATTTTCTCCCTTCCCACTGCACTCCCCTCATTGAGAAAGTAAGTTACTTGGTATAGGTTAAAAATGTGTAGCCATGAAAAACACCACCACCACAATGGTCATGTTGCAAAAGTAAACTTAACAGCACCCCTTCCCACCACCACACACACACACACACACACACACACACACACACACACACAGAAAAAGAATCTCAAGAAAAATAAAGTGAGAGGGGGAAAAGCATGCTTCAGTCTGCATTCAGCATTGTTCTTGGAGTGGATAGCATTTTTTATCATAAATCCATCAGAGAAATTGCCTCAACATTTTTTTTTCCTCTTACAGTTGCTATAATGCTAGCTGTATTTCCCTCAATCTTATTCCCTGCCCCCATTTATTCTATTCTCTCTCCTTTCACCCTTTCTCTCAAAAGTGAGTTGCATCTGACTACCTTCTGATCTTCCCACTCTCCTTTCGCCTCTGCTCCTCATCCCTTTCCTTTCCTATTTCCTCTAGGGTAAGATAGATTTCTATACCCTATTGAATGTGTATGTTATTCCCTCTCTGAACCACTTCTGATGACACAGTCCCGCTCACTTTCCCCATCTTCCGCTCTACTGCTAAATCTTTTTCTTGCGTCTTTAATGTGAAATAATTTGCCCCATTTTACCTCTTCTTTCCCTTTCTCACACATTAATTCCATTTTTGTAATATATTGTGCCTTCATATTCAGCCCCCTCCTTTGCCTTGTCTGCATATGCTCCTTCGAACAGCCCTAATAATGAAAAGGTTCATATGAGTTATCAGTTTCATCTTCCCATGCAGGAATAAATCCAGTTCAACATCATTAAATTCCTCATGATTTACCATTCCCATCCACCCTCTCTATGCTTCACCTGAATCCTGTACTTGAAGAGCAGACTTTCTCTTCAGCTCTTGTCATTTCCTCTGGAAAGTTTGAAATTCTCCTGTTTTGTTGAATCCATCTTTTCCCCTGAAAGAAGATGTTTAGTTTTGCTGGTAGTTGAATCTCAGTTGTAATCCAAGCTCTTTTGCCTTTTGGAATATCATATTCCAAGTCCTACCAGTCCTTAATGTAGATGCTGCTCAATCTTGTGCTATCCTAACTAGCTCCCTGATATTTGAATTGTTTCTTTCTGGTTGCTTGTGATATTTTCTCCTTGACTTTGGAGTTCTGAAATTTGACTTTAATATTCCTGGCAGTTTTCATTTTGGGATTTCTTTTAGGTGTTAGATGGATTCTTTCAGTTTCCATCAGAGCAGTTTTCCTGGAGAATTTCTTCAAAAATGAAGTCTAGGCTTGCTCTTTTTTTTTTTTTTTGGTCATGACTTTCAGGTAGTCCAATAATATTTGGGGGGGGCGTTCCAAGGTAAAGGGTTTAAATGACTTATCCAGAGCCATACAGCTAGGTAATTATTAAGTGTCTGAGGTCAAAATTGAACTTGGGTCCTCCTGACTCCAGGGCAGTTCTCTACTCACCCTTCAACTTAGCTGTCCTGTCCAATAATTTTTGTTTGTTTTTTGTTTGTTTTTGCAAGGCAGTGGGGTTAAGTGAGTTACCCAGGTTCACAAAACTAAGTAATTATTAAGTGTCTGATGTTGGATTTGAACTCAGGTCCTGCTGACTCCAGGGCCAATGCTCTGTCTACTTCACCACTTAGCTGCCCCCAGTCCAATAATTTTTAAATCATCTCTCCTGGATGTGTTTTCCAGGTCAGTTGTTTTTCCAATGAGATATTTCATATTTTCTTCTAGTTTTTCATTTTTTACATTTTATTTTATTGTTAATTTCTCACTAAGTCATCAGCTTCCCCTTAACTCTACATTTTAAGGAATCGTTTTCTTTTCTTTTTTTTTTTAAGATTTTTTTTTCAAGGCAATGGGGTTAAGTGGCTTGCCCAAGGCCACATGGCTAGGTAATTATTAAGTGTCTGAGGCTGGATTTGAACCCAGGTACTCCTGACTCCAAGGTCAGTTCTCCATCCACTACACCACCTAGCTGCCCCAGGAATCATTTTCTTCAGAGAGCTTTTGTATCTCCTTTTCCATCTGAGCAATTATGCTTTTTAAGGCATTCTTCTCCTTATTGGCCTTTTGGACTGCTTTTCCCATTTGATTCAAACTGGTTTTTAAGATGTTATTTTCTTCAGTTTTTTTTGTATCTCCTTCACCAAGCTGCTGACTTGGTTTTCATTTTCTTGCAGCTCTCTCACTTCTCTTCTCAATTTTTCTTCTACTTATTTGATTTTCAATTTTTTTTTGAGCTCTTTCATAGCCTGAGAGCAATTCTCATTTTTCTTGGAGACTTTAGATTCAGAAACTTTGACTTTTATTGTGTTCTGAGTGGGTATTTTGATCCTCCATAGGACCAGAGTAATTTCTACAGTCAGATTTTTTCCCTTCTGTTATTTGCTTATTTTCCCAGCCTATAACTTGAGTTTAACTCTGTTAAGGTGAAGCTCTGCTTCCAGGGTGGAGGTCATACTGTCCCAAGCTTTTGAGGGTTTTTGGAGCTATTTTCAAGGATAATCTCTCCCTTTCCTCCCCTTCCCCCCCTCCCCACCCCCAGACCTGCAAGTTCTCAATTCCTCCAAGGTCTTATGAGAGACTCTGATTGCTCTCCTGGCCTGTGTTCTGGTCTGTGGGTGACCACGAGCCCTCCCCTCTGCCCTGGAACATGAGGAGAGTCCCAACTCTGCTGCAGGCTGGGAGGTCTATTGTGCTTCTGCTCCTTTCCTGAGACTTGAGTCCCCAGACTGCAACCTGGATCTGAAATTGTGCAGTCAGAGTCCTGCCTCAGAAATAGAGAAACTTCTGCAATCTGCCCTGATCCCCTTACCATCCCTGAACTGAGCTCTCTGGAAGCAGCTGTCCGGTGGCTCCCTGCTGGGTGACTCCCTAGGCCTACTTCCCAGGTCCCCAGGGGCAGGGTCTCTGCTGAGACCTGAACTGGTGGTGCAGCGGAGTTTTCCTGCTGACCTTCCAAGTTGTCCTTGGCAATCCCCAGGCCCAGAAGTCTGGAAATCAGCATTGTTGCCATGTACCCAGGTGCCCTGCAGTCTTTTCCTGGATGGCTGGAGCTGGTTCGCTCTGGCAGAACCCAGGCTGCACTGTGGGCCCTTTCCAACCTCGTTGTAACAGACCTTTCCCTTGGATCTTCCAGGTAGTCTTGGGCTAGAAAGTTGTTTCACTCGGTCTTTTTGTGGATGCTGCCACTCACTCTAGAATTTGGCTAGAGTCATTATTTAAAGGTATTTGTAGTGGTTGAGGAATGAGGTCAGGCAAATCCCTGCCTTTTTTTGGTCATATTAATTCCACCTTCCCTATGATTCTTTTTTTTTTTTTTAAAGGTTTTTGCAAGGCAAATGGGGTTAAGTAGCTTGCCCAAGGCCACACAGCTAGGTCATTATTAAGTGTCTGAGACCAGATTTGAACCCAGGTACTTCTGACTCCAGGGCCAGTGCTTTATCCACTGTGCCACCTAGCCGCCCCCCATTTTTTTAATTAAAATTTATTTTTTCAAGTAAAGATCTGATTTCTCTTCTTCCATTTGGGAAAGCATGAAAAAACAAAAGCCCTATTTCAAGCATGTAGAGTCAAGTAAAATAAATTCCTGTGTTGTTTATGTCCAGGAACAACATTAATTAAAATAGCTAAAATTTAAAAGAGCAGTGCATGGTGCAGTGGATAGAGTGCTAGGCCTGGAGACCGGCAGACCTGAGGTCAAATTTGACCCCAGACACTTCCCAGTAGTAGAATCCTGGACAGGTCACTTATCCCTTTTTGCTGCAGTTTCATTAGCTATAAAATCATCTGGAGA
Source organism: Macrotis lagotis (assembly GCF_037893015.1). Lineage (NCBI taxonomy): Eukaryota > Metazoa > Chordata > Mammalia > Peramelemorphia > Peramelidae > Macrotis > Macrotis lagotis. The sequence continues at coordinate 697,473,214 of NC_133666.1, forward strand.
AGGAAATGGCACAAATCCCTCTGGTATCTTTGCCAAGAAACTCCAAGTGGGGTCACAATTGGAACAACTCAACAGCAACAACTTTTCCACAGTGTTTATTATGTTGTAGGCATTTTGCTGACTATGTTACAATTATGATTGCGTTTGATCCTCACAGCAGCCCGGGGAGGCAAGTGCTATTATTATCTCCATAAACACTCTGTCCTGAGGTGGGTAACATGTTCATCATGAGCCCCAGAACTTTGATTGTGTTGATCAGAGTTCTGAAGTCTTGTAGTTATTTACTGTTGGCTATTGAATAAATTGCTCCCCAGACTCACTCTGTATTCATTCATATAAATCTCCAGTTTATTTTTGAAACCATCCTCATCAACATATCTTACAGCTCAGTAGACTTCCATCACTTTTTCATGCATTCCCCAGTTGATAGGCATCACCATAGTTTTCCATTTTTCATCCTTGCCACAGAGCCACCATCAATATTTTGGTATATTAGTGTCTTTTTTTCTCATTCTTTGGGCCTTCTGGAGTGGGATCGCCACAGTTTAATAGCTTTGGGGGCCTATTTCTCTGTAGCTCTCCAGGCTGGACCAGCTGACAGCTCTGTTCAGTATGCAGTTAATGATGTGATCCTGAAGCTCAGTGGAGAGATTAGGGCAAGGTATAGATGTAGATCTGTTATCATTAAATCTACTGGAGCTGATCAGGTCACCAAGGGAGGGTATGGAGAGAGAAGGTGACTCAGGAATGCCTTGAGGAATGTCCACAGATGGGACAAGGGTGATGAAAGAAGAGCTAGCAGTGAGAATGAATAGAGGAGACAGCAAAGAGAAAGAATCTGGGAGGATAAGGGCAGCCAATAGTTTCAGTCAAAGTGGGGCCTGAAGACCCACTGTCAGATTGGTCTTGTGTTCTTTGGGGACTTTGGGGAAAGAAGTTCTGGTTGAGTAATGAAATTGGGAGCCTGAGTGCACAGGTTGGAGAAGGAAGAAGGAACAGAGACTACAAGTGTAGTGAAGGATATAGGACAGGATGGCAGTCTGGATCTCTGTCTTGGTTGATATACCTTTTACCTCAAGACCTACTCTTCGGAACTTTCCTAATCTTTGGCAATGGCACTGCCATCCAGGTTGACAGCCTTAGCGCCTTCTATTGAGTCCACTCTTCACTCCTCCATACTCCAATGAGTGAGCAGATCTGGTGGCGTTTACTCCACAACTACTCTCATGTCCCTCCCCTTTTCTCATGGCCACCATCCTAGTTGCAACTCTACTCATGAACCAACCTCCCTGTCACAGGTCTCCCCCATCTCCTGTCCCTCTTCTCCTGACCTTTACCCTTTGTGGTATAGTGGGAAGATTGCAGGATTTGACATTGGTTAAAAATCCTAGCTCTACCACTCCCTGCCTGACTGATTATGCAGCAGTCATTCCTGGTTTTGTCATCTTTAAAATGGAAGGGCTGGACGAGATGACATCCAAGGTGATGCTTCTTTTTAGCTTTTGGAGCTTACTAGACAGCACAGAAGTAGAGCCCTTGCGGATCCAGGAAGACAACTCAGGTTCTGCCTTAAGCTCTTCCTGTGTCCCACTCTTGACACCAAAATTGAACCCGCTCCCAACTATAAAGTGAAGGCAGCAATAGCATGGATTTCACAGGGTTGTTATGAGGATTAAGTGAGCTGGCACATTTTGTAAAGTGCTTTCCAAACCTTCAGGTATTCTAAACACTGCTTGTGGATTAGGCTTTGTCCCCCCCTCCTCCAGAGGGATCCAGGCTTAGTGCTCTGTGGCCTAATTGAACTTCCATAACTTTCCATTCAGATGAATGATAACCAAGGCACACTAAACCCCATTTTCTACTTTGTGTGACTGGTTTTGTGAGCTTTCATTTTTCTCAATATAAATTTAATTTTATTAGCGATAGTATCCTTGCCCAAGATCCTTTTGAATTCCTACTTCTTTATTATGTATTTAATTTGTTTTCTAATTACATACAATGTTTTTACTAATTATTTTTTGGCAAGGTTTTAAGTTTTACAATTTTTCTCCCTCCCTTTCCTCTCCCCAATAGAAGTCAATCTGATATAGGTTTTACATTTGCATCCGTGATAAGCATTAGATCTAAGTTGAAAGTATTATGAGAGAAGAATCAGATCCAAAATGAAGAAAGAAGACTTTCCTTTAAAGATAGCAAAATTACAGAATACATAAGACAACATTTAAAAATTAGAGATAAGCTTGGTCTTCGTTTAAATTCCACAGTTCCCTTTCTGGCTATGGATGGTATTCTTCATCACAAATCCCCCCAAAATTGTCCCTGATTATTACATTGCTGAAATGTACAAGTCCAATCATGACTTACTATCACCGCATGTTGTTGGTGTGTAGAATGTTCTTCTGGTTCTACACATTTCTCTCAGTTTTATTTCATGCAAGTCTTTCCAGGCTTTACTGAAATCTCTTCTTTCATGATTTCTTATAGAACAATAGCGTTCCATCACATACATATACCACAATTTATTTCACCATTCCCCAAGTGATGGACCTTCACTCAATTTCCAATTCTTTGTCACTTTAAACAGCTGCTATGAATAATTTTGTATATGTGGGATTTTTACCCTTGATCTCTTTTTTTCATGATCTCTTCAGGATATAGACCCAGTAGTGGTAGTGCTGGATCCAGGATTCCTACTACCCCTCCCTGCTTTTTGTCATCTAATTGACATGACAAGCAGTGACCCCTCACATTTCTAAAGTGACCTAAAGTTACAAGGTAATTTCTTTACAGTAACTTGAGTTATTATTGGTATTATTATCTCTATTTCAAAGGAGCATATAAACCTCCGGGAGAGATTAAGTGGTTGAGTAGCAGAGTTGACTTTTAATCCAGGCTCCCTCTTGCCATCCATTCCTCTCCCATTTACCTGTTGGGTAAGATGAATTTCTCTATTCCTCTGTGTGTATATGTATTTATTGTTCCTTCTTTGAACCAGTTCAGATAAGAGTGAGGTTCAAGTGTTATTTGCTCCCCCCAATTTTTCCCTCCATTGTAAAAACTCTTCCCTTGTTTTCCTCTTTATTTTGAAATAATTTCCCCATTATTCCTCTTCCTTTTTCTCCCAGTAAATTCCTTTCTCAACCTTCCATTTTTTTTTTTGAGATTATCCCAACAGATTCCTACCCATTCTCTCTATGCATGTAGACTTCTCCTAAACTTAATGAAACTCTTAGAAGTTACATGTATCTTCTCCCCATGTAAGAATGTAAAAGGTTTAAAAATTAAGTCCCTTTTGATTTCTTTTTTCATGTTTACCTTTTTACGCTTCTCTTGAGTCTGGTGTTTTAATCAGATTTGCTATTCCCTTCTGGTTTTTTTCATCAGAAGTGCTTGAAAATCCTAAGTTTTATGGATTGTCCCTGTTCCCCCTTTACAGTTGTGTGTGGTTTTGTTGGGTAGATTATTTTTGATTGTAACCTAGTTCCTTTGCCTTCCAGGATATCTATTTTAAGTTATCTGCCTCCTTAACCATGGAAGCTGCTAAATCTTGTGTTCTCCTGATTATGGCTCTGTGATAGTTGAATTGTGTCTTTTCTGGCTGCTTATAATGTTTTCTTGACCTAAGAGCTCTGGAATTTGGATCTACTATTCCTGGGAGTTTGGATTTTTGACACCTCTTCCAGGAGGTGATTGATGAACTCTTTCAATTTCTTTTGATCTCTGCTTCTATGATGTACCAGAACTCAGCTAGCTAGCTAGAGTACTTACTTAAAAAGAGCAAAGCAAAGGGCACTGTGAAGTCTGAATGGGAAGTTCATCAGGGCCAACTGGGAAAACTTTATGAATGGCATGACATTTGAGTGTGGTAAGTATTTTAACAGCCTAAGAGAAGTCACTTTTAAGTGTAGCAAATAGCTTGGGTGAAGTCATAAAGACTTAAAAAACAGTGACTAATAGGGTCATGTCTAGAGGAGGAAGTGGCCAGGATTGGTGTTTTCCCTTGCTCAAAATATGATTGAGCATTCTACGCTTTTTTTTTAATCATGGATTCCAGGCAGTCCAATAATTCTTTTTTTTTTAGGTTTTTTTGCAAGGCAAATGGGGTTAAGTGACTTGCCCAAGGCCACACAGCTAGGTAATTATTAAGTGTCTGAGACCGGATTTGAACCCAGGTACTCCTGACTCCAAGGCCGGTACTTTATCCACTACGCCACCTAGCTGCCCCCCAATAACTCTTTAATTTGTTTTCCAGATCAGTTGTTTTTTCTAGTGAGTTAGTTTACATTTTCCTTTTTTTCCCCCCAGTCTTTCCACTTTATTTGTTTCTTGATGTCTCATGGAGCCATTAGCTTCTACTTGGCCTGTTCTGATACTGTGTGGGGAAGAGGTGATCCTCTGGTGAGCAAATAGTGCCTCTGCGCATAGCCTCATCTAGTTATTCACAATGGCAGGGAAGTCTGTTCCTGAACCTGCTAAAGCTTTGCCAGGTGCTGCCCAGCCAAGTCTTGGGAGAATGGTGGGCATTGGTACCAAATGCAGGGAAGCTAGTTTGCAGATGCTGATTGGAAGGAGATGAGCTCATGATGCTGCTTGCTAGGGTCCTCCCAGTCAGAGCGCCATGGCCTTGGTAGTGTTAGAGAAGGCATGGGCAGGAGATGTGGTGCCAGTTGCCCTGTACCATTTCACAGGGTGGATAGAAACAGTGGAGAGCTTTGCAGGGAAGGAATGAAAAGGCCTTTATTGAGCATAGGCTGGGACTGGTCAGACAATTAGAAGCATCTAGATCACCACTGCTCACACTTTGAAATTGAGGGACCAGGGAGAGGCCTGGTAGTCCTAAGGGTCCACAGCCTTTGGGTTAGATGGGTGGGTAAGGGAGAGAGTCCCTTACCAAAGGGTTTCCCATCTCATTGGAAGGAGCTGTAAACAGCCAAGGGAAGATCCAGAAGAGGCTACCCTTGGTGGCAGTCAGAGTAGTGCCATGGCTCTTCCCTCCATCCAGGGGCTGGTGGGGACCAGCCAGGCACCCAGAATTTTCTGCTTCCCAGATTAGAGCTGGGGAAGCAAAGGGATCAGGTGACCTTAGCTATGCCAGGCAGGAAGTGCATTCGAGGGCCTTAGCCCCTTGGGGCCAACCCATGGTCCTGTTGGGCAGCGTGAGCTTGAGTTCCTTCCATGGGAGTCCTTAGCCTCTTCTCATGGCTCTGCCTTCTTCTGCCAGACAAGCTAGGTGACATTTGAATGCCTTAATTATGTGTCCCCAATGTTCTCCTTCAGGGGAAACATGTTCTGTTCTCTGCCAGGCCTCGCAACTCCATCACTGGCCTGGCCACCTCTCCCCCCTGGACTCATTACTGGTCTTTTGCCTTTGGTCAGGCTGCTGTGCATGGATTGGCCTCTTGGCTCCTCTTTGCTGCTTCTTCTTTCCTAAAGGTGCTCTTTGCATTAAGGACCACACTGTGGCCCTGTGTGGTCAGTGCTTCAGTTTGTCCTGGCCCTCCCCTCATGCTATTTCAGAGGGTTGGAACTATTTTTTTTTTTTTTAGGTTTTTTGGCAAGGCAGATGGGGTTAAGTGACTTGCCCAAAGTCACACAGCTAGTTAATTATTAAGTGTCTGAGGTAGGATTTGAATTCAGGTACTCTTGACTCCAGGGCTGGTGCTTTATCCACTGCACCACCCAGCCGCCCCAGAGCTATAATTTTCATGATAATTCTGAGTAGTAGAACTTCTAATATAGAAAGTGTTTAGTAGCAGAACCCACTCAAAAAGCTGGGAGAGAGACCTTCAGTCATTGTTGAGAGTATAAAAGTATCTTCTTCAAAGTTTGAAGCCTGTTTTACTAAAGTTATTTGTTCAGGAGTTTTATTGGAAACATAGTGTCTTAGATTAGGATTGGAAATGATTACTCAAAAGTGCATTAAGTGTAGCGCTCCCTCATTTTACAGTTGAGAGAAGTTGAGACTTAGGACTCTGGTCGTCATCCTTCCTTTGTGGAAGGATGCAGTCCTTTTTTTTTTTGTGCCTGGCTGAAGGCTTTGAACAAAGGATAGTAGACCTGGCGTCTGAGGGGGCCTGGGAGACTGCCGGAAGAGAAGGCAGGGCCCTGGACAGAGTCCCAGAGACAGTCGTCAGCAGAGGCAGAGGCACTCCAGTCAGACCCTCTCACTTCCAAGCAGACGTGTTTCAGGAACCATTAGCAAGCTTTATTATTTATTGTGAATTCACATAATAGAAGGAACCTGGTAATGGAGAGTTCTTTCTAATTTTCATTTTTTACTTTGAATTTAAATACCCAAAAAGAGGATTTCCACGCTCAGAGTTACTCAGAAGGGTATTGTGCTTCCATGTCAGACAACTTGCTTTTTTCAAAGGATTGAGATCCACATGTTATTTTCAAAACTGTCTTGTTAGTTTGTGCCCTTCTGAACTTCCTTCTGTTCCCTTCTCAAGAGGAAGAATCCCTCTGCTTCTTTGTCTGTGTCTGACAGTCTTGCTTCTCTTTTGGCATCACCCTTGGTAACATCTCCCTCTTCCCTGTTTAAAAAAAAAACCTGAGAAAAAGGAAAAAATAAGAAGAGGTAAATGTGTATCTTTGTCCACCTTGGGTCCCTTCCATCTGTGTCAGGAGGGCAGTCACAGACTTGGGCTTCAGCTTTCCTGATCTCTGTTTGAATCGCCTCCTGTCTCAGTACACCCTGACCAGGATTGACTGCCATCATTTTTGATTGATGTGATGGCACCATGCCCATTATAGTAGTCCCACTTCCATTATAGTAGTCCCACTTCCATCGATGGATGCCTCTTTAAAGTCTGGTTTTGTTTTGTTTTTTTCCCCTCTAAATCCATCCTTTAGGTCAGGAAGCATATTTGCTAGTGGTGGTTTCCTGGAATTATCCTTTGTAATGCCTTCCCTCTCTTGCTCACTATTTCCCTGGTGAAATGGATATATTTTCTGCACCAAATGGGAGAGTGTGTGTGTCTGTGTGCCTCTTGTGTGTCTGTGTGTCTGTCTGGCCCTGGTTCTGTGTCTCTCTCCAACCTGCCTTTGTCTGTCTCAGATAAAAGTAAGGTTTGTAAGATGCAGGAACTGTTGCTCACATTTTGCCTACTTTTCATTCCTAGCCTGGCTCAGGTCCTTGCTGTCAAGACCATTGATCCCCACAGCTATTTCTTATTCAACTCTCAGCCCCCTGCTATTCTCAGCAAACATAAGTACAAGTAGTAATGGTAGGGGTGAGGGGCTGGACCTTTATGATAAAAAGTTCTGTGCAAAGTCTGAGAGGGTGAAGGGTCATGACTAGCTTTGGAGGCAGGGAGAAATGGTAAGGAAAATAATAAAGCCATAAGGCTGGGGGAGTAGGATTGCATCAGATTGTGAAGTGCCTTAATGGCCTCGGAGAGGAATTGGTATTTCATTTATGGGAAACTTAAGGACCTATTGAAAGATCATGAGTTGGGGCGGCTAGGTGGCGTAGTGGATAAGGCACCGGCCTTGGAGTCAGGAGTACCTGGGTTCAAATCCGGTCTCAGACACTTAATAATGACCTAGCTGTGTGGCCTTGGGCAAGCCACTTAACCCCATTTGCCTTGCAAAAAACCTAAAAAAAAAAAAAGAAAGAAAGATCATGAGTAGAGGAATGACAGAGCCAGCACGTGCTCATCAGTTCATTTACCTCTTTTTGTGTAGACTGAGATTCCAAGGTTATGGGACATCTCTTGGACCCCACAAGCCATTACTCTGCTTCTGGCTCCTCAGAGGTGCTAGGCTAGCCGGTCAGCCCTGGGGTGTGGATGGGGGCAGAGTTGCCAGGCTTGGTGACTGGCAGGCTGCAGGCAAGCAGAGAGAACCACCAGGTTGTCAGTAGGTAACCAAAACTGCCTGCTGGCTCACACCCAAGTGCCAAAATGTAAGTGAAAGTGAGATTTGGCTGGCCGGAGTTGTAATTGGATTTGGGAAAGAGATCCACACTCCAGATAAAGATGGAGGGGCACATCTTGGGTTTTCTGTCTCCTACTCCTCCCCCCAACACACATTTCCATCTCAAGCCCAGTTCTTTACCCTTTCATGATTTATTAATGAATTCTTGAAGAACTATCAGACCTTTTAACAATTCTTATAACTTGTTTTTCTCTTGCTATTTTTAACAATGTTTCTCTGTCACTGTTAGTTTATAAAAGCCTTGAGCAAAGCACCTGTGGGAAGCAAAGGAACCTAGGGTTTAGGACTGGATGAAAACTGAGGAAAGCATTTTACAAATGGCAGGTCAAACATCCCCAGAAGCCAAGGGATTGGCCCACATTATTCACTCAGGGGAAGAGGCTGGAGTTAGAGGATCTCTGATTTCAAAGGGCCTTCTTCTCCAGAGGCAACTCTGGTTGATGGCTCGATCCTCAGATCCCTGATAGTTAGGTGACCCTGGTGAGACACTTCCCTAACTTCTGTCCCTCAGTTTCTTCATCTGTCAGACCTACAGTGATCACCTAGAATCTTTTGGTAAACGACTCTGTAAAACTTCAAGCACAAAATCGGTGCTTTCTCTCATTTTGGTGATCATCATGGTTATGATTAATGTGAAGAGGGGCGGCTAGGTGGCGCAGTGGATAGAGCACCGGCCCTGGAGTCAGGAGGACCAAATCTGCCCTCAGACACTTAATAATGACCTAGCTGTGTGGCCTTGGGCAAGCCACTTAACCCCATTGCCTTGCAAAAAAACCTAAAAAAATAGTTTAAAAAAATGATTAATGTGAAGAGGAGAGCTTGAACACTAGCACCCCCTGGGGACAGCCCATTTCATTTTGGGATGGTGTGACTCCTGATTTCAAGCCTCCATTGGCCTCTTAGCACCTCCTCCCCCATTGGTTATTCCTAGTTCTTCCCTAGGGCCAAGTAGAACAACAGACCCCCAGGAAGCCCAGAGAGCTTTGAAGATAAACTCTTGACTTGGAGTTGGCAATTCTACATATATTCTATAGATAATATATTCTCTCTCTCTCTCTCTCTCTCTCTCTCTCTCTCTCTCTATCTATCTATATATATATATATATATATATTTTTTTTTTTTTTTTTCCTCTTGTGCTGTGCTACCTAAGAGAGTAAGGTTGCCATGGTGGATGTCTTCAAGGAAGGAGTTGGCATCCAACCCATGGTTCTAAAGGAGAAAAAAATGGAGCCCATGTACATGTGGGGCCAAAAAGTTTGTTAGAAGGGAAGGTTAACAACATCAGCCCAGCGGGATCCTTGGCATCCTGACCTTGTTCTGTCTGAAGTTTCTGCCCAGGTGCTATTAGAGCCCATCCTGAATCATGCTTCGTGTTGGGCTTCAGGTGCTGCTTCTGCCATTCATTAGCTATGGAAGGGGCAGAGGGCATTCCTGAAGATCACATTGATTTTCATTCATGAAGCAGAATTCAGTTGGAGCTGCCTAATCCTGGAAAATAGGGAGCCAGCAACCAAAGTGATGGACGTGACACTGGAAAGGCCGTTCTTCCCCTACACCCTTGAAGCAACCCAAAGGTCTCAGCAAAGCCCAGGGGACTGTAGACATGACAGCTGCTGGGACCTGGGTTAGTGCTGCCAAGAAGTTGGTTTGCAAATTTTTAGCCACATTTGAAGGGCCTGTTCAGACACTTGCCAACAGTGAGCTTCCTGGCTAGTGGGGGCCTCACATCTTCTGAAGAGAACTTGCATGCCTCAAATACCTTGTCTCTTGGTTTTGGGAAGAATTCGAACTAGAGGCACTGCGTCAATGGCTTAATACACTTCAATCTGAGCTTAGTGATGAGGGTGATTTGGCATTGGGTGTGGGTTTATTTAGTTATCTATTAGTGGTATTGAGTTAACTTACATGAAATAGCCAGATCTTGGCTGTTTGACTTTTAAATTGCATTTAAGTTAAAAGCCTGCTGATAATGTATTTTTCACATGATAAATCTGTTCAGACTTGGCTGATTTTGGCTTTAGTTTTGTGACTCGTCATTCCTTCATTCTCTGTTTCTCTTCACAGGATAACCCTCCATATGACAAGGGAGCCTTCAGAATCGAAATCAACTTCCCAGCAGAGTATCCATTCAAACCGCCTAAGATCACTTTTAAAACAAAGATTTACCACCCTAACATCGATGAAAAAGGGCAGGTTTGTCTGCCTGTAATTAGTGCTGAGAACTGGAAGCCAGCAACCAAAACTGACCAAGGTAAGACCTTCTTTGAATTCATCCCCAGTGTAACCATCCCTAGATTTCAGTGTCCCTTGAAAGTGCTCTCTGTCCCTTGGGGTATGTCCAGAGAAACCTGACCTGTCACCTGTTTATCTGCTCTAGATCAGTGGTTCCAAACTTAAATAGAAAATGGTCTCTGTTGTCACAGAATCTATGTTTATTTTATTAAACATTCCCTAATGACACTTTAATTTGGTTGGGCCACACGAACAGTTTTGCAGCCAACTCATTTGACATGTCTGATCTAGACCAAGGATTATGAATGGGAATGGAGGAGAGAGGCCTAATGTTGGTGAAGCCCCAGGAAGTAATGTGCTGCAGAGTGTGGGTCCAGATGACCCAGGCATTTGTGATGCTTCTTCCTGGTTTTCCCTCTTCCCAGCATGTTGACTCCCACAGTGAAGGCTGGTAAAGCCTGAGCAGCGCAGTGGTCGGGGAATCTTGGGACACAGATTGAGTTAGAATTCCCACCAAGAGCCTTCCCTCTGAGGTTACACACCCCCTACACTCTCTAGCCTTCCCACCCTAGACTGGGAGCTTTGAGGGCAGGGGTGTCCTTTGCCTCTCTTTGTATTCCCAGCTTTTATTTAGCACGGTGTCTTTCACAAAGTAGCTGCTTCCACAGAACCTGTTGTTGATGATGATGATGATGATGATGATGATGATGGCCACTTCCTAGTCTGATGTGTGATCAGTGAAATACTGAGGAGTCAACTCCAAGGCGAACCCCTTTGTCCCTGAACTGGCTCTGGGCCTCAGGGAATAACCCTCCTAGATTAGCAGGTTTCTACAAGGATTCGGACAGAGATGGAGCCAGGAGATCTGACCGGCTGTGCCAGCTCTGCCATGCCAGACTCCACCATGCCCACCACATGGGCAGGAACCTTCCTCTCCTTAGAGCTGTATGATGAGGGAGTTGGATGCATGACCTCTCTGACATCTCCAGGTCCTTCCAGCTCCAGCCCAGCGTGACCTATGAGCTACGTTGCCCAGCAGTTCAAAGTCACTGAGCCTTCTTTTGACTGAAAGGCTTCATGCTCCCCCTAATGTAGTCCGTCTTCAGAATTTGAGCTGGAACATTTGCATAGACTTTGAGTCTCATGTTGTTTGATGAGATGGGGGCTGACAGAAAGCTCCTCTCTCGGGGTGTGAAGCAGCTTGGCTTTGTTGTTCATATATGACCCAAGCTCTCCCCTGCAGCCTGGCTGGCTTACTGCCATGGGCATGTGAAATCAGGGCTCACAGATTATCTGGGCCCACAGTCTGAGCCAAGGCCTGCACATCCTGAAATCCTCCTCCTTCTTTCTTAGAAGCATGACTTATACCCCCTTGTCTGGAGAGAGATCTGAGTAAATGCTGAGAGACTCTGTTCAGAACCAGGCTCTGATGAGCATCCTACAGTGGTCTGAGACTTTGGAAAGGGGGCAGTCCAGCAGTGATTCCCATCTCACAGATGAGGAGGTTGAGCATCAGAGAGAGGAAGGGCCGTGCTCATGCTTCTTATAGCTAAGCCAGCCTGGTCTGTTTCCTCATCTGTAATCCTGCATTTTTGTGTTGGGGGCACTGTGGTGGTGATGGTGGTGTTGAGGAGCCAGTGAGGTCTGCCAAGATCTGGTTTACAGCTCTGATTCTCAGCAGGCCTGCTAGTGTTGCTTGTGATCATCCCAACTTGCCTTGCTCTTCATTCTGGGCCTTACTCTTAGGGACTCCTTGGCACCTTCTTTCCTCCTGCTTCCTCTTGTCAAAGGAAGTGGGAGGACCTGATGAGAAGAGAGGGGTCTCTTCTGGCTCTGGTGAAGTTGGGGGCTCTCTCTGTGGGAACATCAGGCTTCTCAGGTCTCTATCTCTACTTACTGTGGAGCAGAAACTGCAGATCCATAGCTGTAGAGAGGCCCTGGCAGGAGTCAACCACCCCTAAAGGAACTACAATGGGCAGTCTCTTTTGGAATCTTATTCACCTCAGGAGCACAAAGATACTACAACTTGAACCATAGGTCTCACCACGTTAGAAGTTAGGACAGTCCTCTAGAGAAGTAGTGTTTACTACCCTATGGTGGGATGGGAACTTACCATCTCCAAGCCTTTTCCAGGAGGTCTAAGCTGGAAGGAAATCGAATTGCAGTTCTGTGCCAAAGTGGGGCTCTGTGGTCCCGAGCCTAGCCCAGCAGGCAGGGAAGCTTTGCAGGTGGTCTTGGCATCGGGCTTTCTCAGCTGCTCAAGCTGGTAGAGAGAGGGTCACCTCAACTCCCCTGCACAGAGGAAGGTGTTGATGCTAGGGAAATCCCAAGTATGACCTTAGGTACCCGGCAAGGTACCCTTACAGTCTTGGCAGCTTCCCCACTTCCACTTGTGTGTACTTGCTCTAGAGAGTTCCCAGCTCATCCTTGGAGATTGACTACTAACAGCTTTTTTTTTTAAAACGAGGGGCGTCATTACCTTGCATCCATGTTTTGGGTCCTTCCTCTCCTCTGCCTCTCCCATAAGGCCTTGGCTCCTCTGACTATTCCCTCTTAACTCTTTCTGCTATCTTTAAATCATTGACTCCTTGAACTGGAAAAAGTGACTGCAAGAGATCATCTGGTTCAAGGGACAAGGAACCTTTTTTTAAAGTTTCCTTTGTAATTCTTTGAATTGTATTTTATGCTTTCAAAACAGAAGGGGTCTGTAAGCTTCCCCAGATTTCCAGAGAGATCATGATGCCAAAGAGATTAAGAAACCCCAATTAGACCATTGCTCTGCTTCATGGGGAGCTCACTTATCCCTGACAGATGGACCATCCAGCTTTGACTTGAATACTTATTGACAGGGCACTCACTACTTCATAAGACTTCCAGTTCCATCTTTAGACCAATATAATTGTTATCTGAGGTCAGCTGGGTGGCACAGTAAGTAGGGTGCTGGACCTGAAGTCAGAAAAATTCATCTTCCTGAGTTCAGATGTGACCTAGCTGTGTGACCCTGGGCAAGTCACTTCACCGTTTGCCTCATTTTTCTCATTCATAAAGTGAGCTGGCAAACCACTATGCCAAGAAAACCCCAAATGGGATCATGAAAAGTTGGACACAACTGAAAAATCACTGAACATCAACAACAGAATTATAGATTGTATCCTTTGATATAATTATCACTCTGCCAGGCAGACAGAGAAAAATAAAACTAATACTTGGTCCCACCCGTCCCGGCACCAGACAGGATTCAGCTGAGCCAGGGGACTCTTATTGGGATTTGCCTTTCCATAAGTTGTCTCTAGGTCCCCTCGACTTCTCTGAGAAAGTGCTTCTCATCATTTGAAGTAACTGCAGCTTTCCTCCTGACCTGCTCTGGGCTCCTCAGACTCTAAGCTAAATATGCCCATTTACTTCAGTTCATTCTTTTTTCTTTTTTACTCATTTATTGAATAAATATATCAAATAAAATTCATTCAGGTGCTTTCTTTAAAAAGTATTAGTACAGGGCGGCTAGGTGGCGCAGTGGATAAAGCACTGGTCCTGGAGTCAGGAGTACCTGGGTTCAAATCCGGTCTCAGACACTTAATAATTACCTAGCCGTGTGGCCTTAGGCAAGCCACTTAACCCCATTTGCCTTGCAAAAAACTTAAAAAAAAAAGAACTAGTACATTTGAAAAGCCTTTCCTATTTAGTCTTCTGACCAACCCAATAAAGACAAATATATTAGCTTAACATAATTGACTAATTTTATATAACACTTTATATAACAGTTTTAGTCCACAAATTGTTAAATGATAGAGAACATCCAATAGAATCTTTTAAAGATATTCCAGACCCCATATCTTTTATACCTCACCTAACGGTAGCACTTTCCCTACAGGAGCTCACAACTAAAGTCCCTTTGCCATCAAAAACTGTGTTTCTGATGCTTAATGGGCATTGAGACAAGATTCAATATTCCCAAAGAAAGAAGCCCAATGCACGTTGTAAATCACCTATTCATTCAGGACCTCTCGTTCCAGGGATGAAATAAGATCAACCACATTCCATGGCCTCTGCTCCATGATGGTACTGTAGAAAGTCTCCATGTCATGAAGAATCCTCTTGTCTTCTTGAGTACCAAAGTTTATTAGCCACATCTTTCCTCCTAAAATGATCACTTCTAATTCTGTGAATATAGTTTTCATGATTGATAGGTGGATCATATTTTTCAACCAAAAATACTTGCTGCACATCAGTCCCATGAGCCAACAAGTCTGTAGCAATCAGAACCTGGCTTAATTCTGATCTGACTTCTTGCATGATAACATCTTGCTTCTGCTGGTCCAGGTCATCAATCAGAGCAGATCCTGTGAGATCTCTGGCATTCATTTTTCCAGTCAAACTACCTTTTGCCTCGTGTTCAGAAAAATACCAGCCTGGGTAATGGAACAGTTACAAAGAGTAGCCACCTTTCATTCCTATCTTTCAACATGAAGGTAGAATTGTTTCATTCCCTCAAGGGAATTCTTCCTTCTTCACCAGAATGCAAACAGGATCTCTCAGGAACTTTTTGGTCACTTCTAACACATCATTTGGCATTGTGGCAGAAAGTAACACAATCTGAATCTTTGTACTCAATTTCTGAAAAATTTCATAGATTTGATTCTTAAATCCACAATTCAAATTTCCTCTTCTTCATCCCAAACAAACATCTTGATACAGTTTGACGAAAAATATATCCTGTTTAGCATACCAGACACTTGCCTGGGAGTTTCAACAACAATGGGTGATGTCTCAGCCTGTGATTTTTGCAAGTTGTTTTGAACATTGGTGCCACCAGAGCAGACATGACATGGTACTCCCCTATGTTCTGGATCTCTTGAGCCAGTACTAGTCTTTGGGTCTCCTTGAGTTAATCTCTAACTGTTGCAGGATGGAAATAGTAAATGTGGCTGTCTTGCCAGTTCCTGACTGACCTTAAGCAATCACAGCATACCCCTTTGATGCAGAGAATGATCGCTCTCTGCTGAATGGCCAAAAGCTTCTCAAACCTGTACACATAGTTCCTCCAGAGCAGAGACTCCTTGAGATTCATATCATCAGAGTTGCCCACGAATTTCGTCCCAGTTGCTCTCAATGACACTGGTGGGGTCCATCCCCTCTGGGCTCTGTTATAATTCAAGATCCCAACCAGTGTTCAGAATCTGATTGAAAAGCCTTCAGTTCATTCCTAAAGAAACATTCATGCTTGATGTTTTTTTGTAAGATACAATGAATGGTGGCCAGGATCCAAATCTAAACAGCTGTGCCATCCCTTTCCTTATGGAGTAGCCAGTATTCTGAGGATAGCTGCACTGTTGCTGAGTGGGCTCTGAGCAAAACCCAGCTTTGGGGCACCAGGCAGGCTAGAGGCCTGAAGGCAGATGCAGACTTTGCAGATGAGTCCTTGGGGTCCCATGATAGTTTCTTCACTACCTAGTCCGCTAGCACTCAACCTTCTCTGCTCCAAGTCTTCTCTAGGACCTCCCTGCCAGATGGGGGAGCACAGCCTGCCATCAGCTTCGTATAGATGGGAGACACGAAGGAGGTTGAGGGGGAAACTAGTGTCCCTGGCTTGTAGGGGCTAAGGGAGGAAACCAGAGAGAGTATTTGGTATTTCATCCCAGAAGCAATAGGGAGCCTCTAGAGTTTCTTGAGTAGGGGGTGACAGATCACTTTGACAGCTAACTTGAGGATGGCCGGAAATGGGGCGAGACATGACATGTCAGAGAGGAGGAAGAGACGGGTATAGGAGATATGAAGGTTGAAGTGACAGGACCAAGAGGCAACAATGGTGAAACAGGTCAGAAGCTACAGAGAAGTCAAGGAGAATGAGGCCTCCAAGAGATCCCTGGAAACAGGATAGAACAGTTGGGGTGGAGTAAAGAGGTCTGATCAAGGCTGAAAGGCAGGTGCCTATTCTACCTAGAATTGGGAAATCTCCCCCATGGGAGAAGCCATGGGGGTATTTGGCCCCACTTGTAGGCAGTAAGAAAGATACAGGAGTCCAGCAGCGAGGAAGGCAGCTGATAAGGGACAGTTTGTGGAGATGGGGTGGCTTGTCAGCCAGGAAGCATTGATGAATGATATCCAGAACCATTCCAGGTTTGTGAAAGGAGAAATGATCTGGACATCAAGTTTATTAGGAAGGTTGTCTCTGGGTGACCAGGATGGGGGTTAGTGATTCGACGAGTCCTAGTGAGAAACCTGGAAACAAGGAGGAGAGAGATTAGAAAGCGTATTAGTTGGAAGGAGAGGGGATCAAGCCACTGGCCCTTGACACATCCAGGAGTACTCTGCTCTTGGCAGCTGCCAGTCCTTCTTCCTCCTCACACTAGGGGACTTCTTGCTTCTTTTCCTCCTCTTCCTTTCCAGCTTCTCCAAGCACCTTTACCATCCTTCCTTCCTTGTTGCTGACCACGATTGGAATTCAGAAAGTCAACTGGACAAGGTCTCCCTAGAGCCGAAGAGTGTAGTGAAGTGCGTGATCAGCCTAAGTCATCTCAGAGCTAAGGCACAAAAGCCTCCCTGTACTCTTTTAGGCTTATGTCAGTTGTGACCCCTCTGGAGAAATGGAGAAAGTACAGAGGATGATGGCCAAGAAAGAGGGGCCTGAAATCTTGCTATTTACCAGGATGTTTCTCTCCCATGGTAAAAACTGGACTTGGGAACCTACTAGAGTCCTGTCCTGACAGGGAACCTGTTTTTATGTGCTTTCCAGTTTACCAGACGTTCTGGGCTAACATTATGACCATTTTATAGAGATGGGCAGAACCAGGAGCAGTGGGGAACAGTTTCTTGAAAGCCTAATGAAAGGGAGAGTCGTGGATGCTCTCTCACTTGGGGTCTTAAGGTAGATGCCAAGGGTATGGGAAGGTGGGGATTCTTGTTCCAGTAGGGCTTGACTTGAATGATCTGCAAGGGGTCTGCAAACTTGGAGATTCTGTGTATGGAATTAGTCCCATTTTGCAGATGAGGAAACTGAGGTCCTGAGAGGTTGAATGGGATAGCTGTGGTTGCACAGCTAACCAGTCAGGGAGGTTTCAGTCCCATGACTCCTGACTCCCAGATTTTTCTGCACTGCTTCTGGGGACCATGTCTTGGGGAGGCACAGTCTTGCTTCTCTGCTAATTCCTCTGCCTTTGCCTCTTGTAGTCCTTCAGCTCTCCAGGGCCATTCCCTTCCTTCTGCCTGAGGACTCACTTGCCTTGTTCCTTGGTTTCCTGCTGCTTCTACCATGCCAGTGTTGGTTCTTGGGGTTTCACCCTCCATGGCCTTCTCTTTGTCCCAGACTTTGCTGTACTCTGTGGTCCCCTGTTCTTCACCCATGGGTGTGCTTTAATATCAGTTGATGGATGCTCCCCTGCTTCCTCTTCCCTTCAATCAGAATAAAGACCAAGGGGTGGCTAGGTGGCATGGTGGATAAAGCACTGGCCCTGGAGTCGGGAGTACTTGGGTTCAAATCCGGTCTCAGATACTTAATAATGACCTAGCTGTGTGGCCTTGGGCAAGCCACTTAACCCCGTTTGCCTTGCAAAAACCTAAGAAAAAAAAATAAAGACTAAGTATCTTTGGTGAACAGTCCTGGCCTCTGGGGGAGTTTCCCCACTATTTTTAAGACATTCTCCCTTTATATAAATTTGCATTATGCAAATTCAACTTTACATAAAAGACTTCCAAAAGAATCTGAGTTATAGAAAAAACCCCATCAATGTTAACTTTACAGTTCTGTGTAAAAAAAATCTCCAAGTGAGAACAAAAGAAGAGAGACCATCCCTGGGTGGGAGGCTTAGCTGGAACTTTCTGGCCCATGAGAGCTCCATCCAACCATGAATCTATCTTCTGTCTGCCCCCAGCCCCCACATTTCATCCTGCCTCTCCTGTCTCAGTTTGTCCCATATGATCCCCGTGTATTCTTCCTCTCCATTCCAGCTTGGCCCCCATGGGTCCTGAATCCATGTGCTTCGTCCATCCATGAGCTGCAGTGCCCCCTTCCTGTTTTCCTCCTTCATATCCTCAGGCAAATTAGTGTCGTAAAAAATCACTTTAGTAGAGGCCTATGGAACAGTGAGCTTACATGAAGTGATAACTGTCTATAGTTAGGAGACCCTTGATCCTCATTCTCTTTATCCTCAGTCTCATCCTGTTGGCAGTGGTAACTTAGGTCTTAACTGAAGGACTTACTGAAAAGCCTTTCCTTGATCCTGCCCTAGCATCCCTTCACTGCCATTCTTCTTAGAAAAAATGATACTGGCTAGAATTTCACAGATGAGGAAACTGAGACTGAGGGAGCTTTTGTATCTTTCAAGGGGTCTTGCACTTAGCATGACAGAGGCTGATTTGAGTTTAGGTCTTTCTAACTCTCTCTGCAAAAATAGTTAAGATTTAGAATTTCTATTTTCTACCATTTCTTCTCTCACTCAGCCTTCTGTAGTCTGGCCTCCTTGGCTCTTCATCCCAAGGTCCATCCAGTGACAGCTTTATCCCAAACCTTGGGGCCTTTTCTTTCTCCTTCCCTTGGCTTCCAAGATAGCACTTCCTTTGACTCCTAAATGCAGATGCCTCTTCCCCTCAGCTTCTCTCTTGAGTTCATGTTTTTCCTCCTCTCACAAAACCTTAATTTGGCAGCTTCTCTGAACACACAGAACTCGTCTTGCTCCCACTCCATTCTCTAGTGGAGATCTCTGCGGGACAGTCTTTCTGATGTCTTAAGTTCAAATGCCTGGCCTCACCTCCTGACTTTCCGTTCTGGGTCTTCCATAATCTGTCTCTGCCCAGCCTATTTCAGCCAGACTCCTACAGGATTAGGGATTTCTTGCAACTCTGTCTCACTCTGTCTTCTTCCTTCAGGGTCCAAGGTAGAGATGCTTTCTGTGATCTCTCAGGCCAGTGAGGACTGTCATTTCCTTTCTTGTTCTCCTCTTCAGAATGGGTGCTTAATGGTTGTTCCGTCTGTTATTCTGCCCTGCTCCATTAACTGATCTCCCAGTACCCCCTTTCCTACTTAAGCTTCCTGTGAAATGGGGGCCCTGCTGGAGCTGGATGTCATCATCCCATCTAAGGAGAGTAAAGTAGATTGTACTTGAAAGTTCCACCAAAGACCCTGTAGTCCACTCAGCAGGCATTGTGAGGGCAGGCAGGCCGGAATCTGTCAAAGGGCAGAAAGGGTGTTGGCCTGGAGCTCAGAAGATGGGCATTCTGGCCCTTCTTGGCCCCTGGTGTGGTAACTTCGTGATCTTTCTTTGTAAAAAATGAGGTTGTTGAACTCTAGAGTGAGTAGTTGAGAAGAACGCTGAACCTAGTCATGGAACCCAAGTTTGAATCCTGACCCTGGCATCCACCACCTGGAGGACTGTGGGCAAGTCTGTCAGTCAGTCTCTCTCGGGCCTCAGTTTCTTCATCTGTAAAATGAGGGGGTTGGTTGGGAATCAGTCACCTGGAAGACACCTTCTAGCTCTAGGCCCCCAATCCTTGGATCTCTGGGCATCCCTTCAGTTCTGAGGTCCCTCCTCATGCTGACGGCCTGTGCTTCTGTTGTCCTTTGAAGAGCTTGGCTGGTCACATCTTACCCGTTCATCTGCTTCCCAATTTCTGACATGGGGGAGGGAGGGTTCCTTTCCCCCTTTTTGAGTCTTTGTAGCGGCCGGGCCGGGTTAGCCGTGATGCGGAGGGGAGTGTTGTAACCACTGACGGCCCTTGTCCTTCTCTTGGCAGTCATCCAGTCCCTCATAGCACTGGTGAACGACCCCCAGCCTGAGCACCCCCTTCGGGCTGACCTAGCTGAAGAGTACTCTAAGGACCGTAAAAAATTCTGTAAGAACGCTGAAGAGTTTACAAAGAAATATGGGGAAAAGCGACCCGTGGACTAAATCTTCCGGGATTGATTCCAAGCAGGGCGAGCGGAGACCCGGAGCAGTGCATTTCCAACACCCCGCAACCAGGACTCTTTGGGAATTGACAGGGGCCACCTCCTGGCGTTAACTTGTGGCAGTTACTAACTTTCTACAGTTTTCTTAATCAAAAGTGGTCTAGGTAAACCTGTAAAGAAAGGATTAAAAATTTAAGATGTTCTAGTTCTGATTTCTTTGTTTTAAAAATCACTGCTTCAATCTACTTTAAAGGATGGTGTGTTCTTTTCTTGCCCAAATCTGTCCCAAATCTTCAGTTTCTCTTCAGGTTTAAAACAGAAAGTTAGTGAGTGGTGCACACTCCTGATCCCTCCCTTCCCCTTTGTAGGTCTTATTTTATTGAGTTCATTTTAATCACACTCCCTCTCCCCAAAACAATGCCTTGGAACCCCCCCCCCCTTACCTTCCCGTCCCACCCCACTCCCTGAACGAAAATGCCCTCAGATCCAGCAGTCCTCCCTCTTGCCTTCCCTCCCTATGGCTCTGTGCTTTGTGAGATATGGGTTGTGAGTTTGTAACATCGAAGAAACCCGAATGAGGCCAAACCCAAGGGGGAAGGAGCCTGGCTGTTGTGTAAATCTGGCTGATGTTATCAAAATGATGTCGATTAAATGGGCAAACCCCGACTGTCTGCTTGTGTGTGTGATTGAATTCCAGCCTGGCTCCAGAGCTGCCCCGTAGCACCATGCTGGCGGCGTGTATTTGTCCTTGGAGTCTCCAGGCTCTTTAGCTCAGAAGACAGATGGGCCTCCTGACGGACAGCAGCCAGGCTGGAAACAGCTTTGGGAGTGGGCTGAGCAGGTCCTCCACTGCCTCTTCTCCTTGTAAAATGCATCCTAATACCACTTGGAGTTGGTTTTTTTGCGGATTGGACATTTTGGGCAAAGTCCCCCCCTTTACCTTTACTGTTGAATTCTTTGATTATCTTAGAGAAAGAAATTTTGAGTTTGGGATTCTGTTCAAGCAGTCAATGACTTGGGTCAGAGTCATCCCCCTCCCTGCTCACCCCCAGTCCCTTTTTCCAAGTCATTTAGACTTGCCTCTCTAAAGGGCGGCTTCTTTTTCCATTGACCGCTCTGACTGAAACAAGGCATTGCCTCCTCCCTCTGGATGAGGCAACTCTCTGCAAAGAAGCCTGCCCTTTAAAGATGGTTGTTTGGATTTGGTTTTGTTTGGTTTTTTTAATAGCGTAAGCATTTTGACTGCTTTTTTTTGGGTAGAAATAAAAAGTGAGTATAGATTTGCAATCATATGGAATTAAAAGAATTAAAAATCTTAAAAATAAATAGATTCTCCCCTCTCCCACTCCCCCACCCCCCAATAAATAAATGAGATCCTAGAAAATACACATTGTTGACACCCAGATATTTGCTGTGGTAATTCTGGTGATGTAAGATTGACTACTTTTTTTTTTTAAATCTTGTCCCAAACGACCTCAAATTTGTAGCCTAATCTAGTTGCTGAGGAGTACTAGACCATGGAGGAAGGGATGATTCTAGAGCTTAACATTTTTTCCCCTGGGACATTGAGACATGTAGGGTACTCTGCTTTTTGTCTGTGCAAAAGTGGGAGGTTTGTGAAATTTTCATTTGTCAGTGACCATGTTGCTGACCTGTAAATATCCCCAGCTTCTTCAGCCCTCTTCAGGAAATGGGGTACACGTCTGCATTTGGGGGATGCCCATGTTTTCAGAGGGCGGAGGAGTGCCCATCCATCTGCAAACCATCAGTGTCTCTTCATTTACTGAAAATTGGTACGGACTTTGTTTCCCTACTTCTTTGGATTTGTAATAAAATGCCAAATTCTGTCAAACTAAAATGTGTTTAACTCCTACATCAGACTCCTACCTAGACCAAGCCACTGTCTGTCTTGTTATTGCCTCTGAACGGGAAATGTTTGCCGTTCTTTGAAACTGTCTGGTCCTTTCCTCTTTCGATAACACTTGCTTCTCTCTCATAGTATTTTAGACTTTTTCTGATTGTCAGCCTCTCAGGTTAATGCCATTGAGAGGGAACCTCCGTGGTGGGGCCCTTGGAAAGTGTGTGGATATGAGCTCACTTGAAGTTGTACTGAGCCACCAGGTGGGCAACAGATGTAGAACAGGGGATTTTGTTGTTTGCCTCCAAAGCTGTGGCTTTTCTGTAAAGAGCTAATGAGGGGGGGGTTGTGAAAGGGGGTGGGGGGTGGAGGGGAGAAGCTTCTACCATAGTGAGAACCAAATCGTTGTGTATGATGGTGGATGAGGAGGTGCTGGCTGTCCTTGGATCACTCAGGACTTCACTCCTGCTCCTTAACTGTTCCCTGACAATGTGCTGAATTCTCAGCATCCCTTCCCTTTCCCAAATGCAGCATTCTACCCTCACCACCACCTCGTTGTGGTATAGACTTTCTAAGGTTCTGCAATTCCATTCTGCTACCCTAAATAAAAATGCTCTCAAAGGTTTTGTGGAATGACTTTTTGTTATCAGATAACCGGCGGGGCCTAGAAAAAGTAAGCTTTGTATCCGTGATTAGACAGCATCATCACCATTTCCACTCATCTCAATGGCTGCTTAAGGACGTGTTACCCTGGGGCCTCTCTTGGTCCAGAGATGCTTGTCCAGGGTGGGCTCCATGGTGTGTCTTCCGTGATGACCCCAGGTAGGATGAGCCCTGTACTGAACCGTCCTTTCTCTCCCCTTTCCTCCTCCAGCTTGGCAAGAAAGACAGCTGAGTTCCCGAGCTGGGTTCCTTGGTGTTCTGTTCTTTACCCTGAGGCAGGAAGGTATCTTAGTTGGAAGGCAGTTCATCTCAAGCAAAGGTTTCAGCAGCATTGAGAAAATCGGCCCTTAAACAGGGGCAGGAGTTGACCCTGGGGTGCTTGGCTTCCCAAAGCTTCAGGCTGCAGTGTCATTGAGAGAATCCTGGCTTAGGAGACAAAACCTGTCTCCCACTTCAAGGGCTGCCATCACCTAGGTCCTAATTCCTCATCCAGAAAATGAAGAAGACAAAATGCTCTGCCAGATCCACTTGGGGACTTGGGGTCCTGACAGGAGCTCCACCTTGGTTCAGGGCCTGGGACACAGAGCTTGGCCATGGAGGAGGTGGAAGGGGACACTCTCTACTTACCTGCGTCTCACCCCCTCCCCCTTTCTCCTTTCTCTGGGTAGCCTCACAGCAGTCGCTGAGGAAAGACACTCAGACCTCTGGGAAGGGTGGCCTTTATGAGAATGAAACCAGCTCAGTTGTCTGATGCTTTTCCTTAGGGACTTTAAGTCCAAGGGCCTAAGTGAAGGGCCGTGACTCCTGCACCATGTCATAGCCATCCCCAGGCTGGGATCCAGCTTCCAGGACTAAGGCGCACTTTGCCTCCAAAACGCTTCCTCTGGTGGCCTCTGCCCTCTGCTAGAATCGGCCCAGTCCATTCAGGTTGTCTGCACTCAGAGCACTGCTGAGTTCTGGGGGAGAGTTGACCAGAACCAGTTGGTGGGAAGACAGAATCTGGCACCGAGCAAGCAGGGAGGGTGATCAAGGAAGCCAATCTTTGGGTCGCATGGATGGAGGGACCAGGTGGTAGGGTCAAGGGCAGCAGAGAGAGAGAGAGAGAGAGAGAGAGAGAGAGAGAGAGATGGGATAATAAGCAGGGGACTGAGGGAAGGTTTCTTGGTGTAGGAAGCCTGAGAACTGATGGTTCTCAAAGGAAAGCATCTATGTTATCAATTGGCATATAAAAAAGGCTCCAAATCACTAATAATCAGACACATAAATTAAAGAACCTTTGAGTTTCCACCAGGCAAAGTGGCAGCATTTCTGAAATGGAGTCCTCTCAAAAGCTAGGTCATGGAGGAGGGAACACACATTTTGCTAGATTTGGTCAACTGGTCGCTTTGCTGTACATAACTACTTTCTTGTAGTTAAAAAAACATGCTCTCTTGGGAGGAGAGCATTCTGGGAAGCAACTGTTAGGATCTTGTTTTTGAAAGCAGGAAGAAAACTGGGGTACAGAACCAGGAATCTGATAGATTCCATTCCCCAACAGCTTCTCTGTTTTGATGTGGCCTAGGGTCTGTGAGGCAGGTTATAGCATGAAGAAAGCTCTTGAGCTGAAAATAACCCCTTTTGCAGCCTCCTGAGAAGGGGAGAGACTTCACTGAGCAGAATTGGGAGTTTCATCCCTCTAGGGAGGGGAACTTTTTCCCTCTCTGGTAGCTTCTTGGTACTTTCTATTATGCTGAATGGCCTCCTCCCCACACCCCCTTCCTTTGGGTCACACTTATCAATCTTTCAAATACTTGTGTTGAAGATCTGTGCCCAAGTATTGCCCTGGATCCATGGTGAAATTCCCTTTATATACAAGCGGTACAAAACTTGATTTTCTCACTGTTGAGAACTTTGCTCTGACATTAATGATTGTCTCCTTAATGAGGTATGAGATTCCATGTTGGAAGGTCTGTGGGAAGAGGGTCACACTAATCTAGTTGGTAACGCTGTGAATCGGTGCACCCATTCATATCCTTTGTTCCAGGAGTCCTACGGGGGTCTGCTCCAAGGAGGCCAAAGACAGAAACAATGTATTCAAGTTATACCAAAATAGCCACAGCAGCATTTTTTTTTTGTGATAGCAAAGAACTAGAAACAGCATGGGGGAAGGGCTGAAACACTGGGGTCAGTGAACGTACTGGAACATTCCCGTACAAAATGAAAAGATGAAGAATGGGAAGAATCCAGAGAAGGGGGAGAAGATCTGTATGAATTGATGTAGAACCAAAAGAATGATGTACTCCGTGATTGTGACAAATGTCAGTGAAAAGAATGTGAGGAGGTTGACCCCCGAGGCCTGACCCTATTGGTGGCACCTCCTAGCACAGGTGGAAAAGATTTGGGTGGCCATCGTGGCCCTTGTCCAATCAATGTGGTTCTTGTTCTTTATTATGTGAGGTTGTTTGGGGTTTGGGGTGAGGGTGGGCAGGAGTTGCAGTGACTCATGTGAAAAAGGTCATCAATAAAACAATTTTTTAAAAAAGAACAAGGTTTGGAATTTCCTTGACCACTGCACTCACCTCATCCTGAGCACCCCTGAGTTAACCCCAGGCTGAGAGTTCATTCCTTGCCAAGCTGACGCCTAAGTTGTTCTAGGGTTTGTTTTTGGAAAGGCCTGGTCAATAGATCTTGTGGAGGAGCAGACCTCGACTTCTGCTTCATGAGCAGAATGCATCTGCTGCACATCTGCTGCGTGCTAGGCCTCGAGATCCAGAACCAACAATGAAGAGGCAGCAGAAACAAGGATGGGAACCAACTGCACAGGAGGGTATACAACAGAGATGCCCAAGGGCACTCCTACGGCTGGGGCGCGGCCTCCCCCATTCAGAGTTCTCTGGGCAAATCCCATAACTGGGCTAGAACCAGTTCAATATGCTGCCTTTAAGAGCCACCCAGAAAATTCAATGAGTTCAAAAACATCCATTTAATGAGAAGCAGGTTAAGATAAGTAGCAACAGAACCTCCCCTTCTACCTGGGGGATCCATTTCCAATAGCTGTAGCGACAATGAGAAGGATAGGCATGTGCGGAACATGTGGCTGTGGTGCCACCTGGGCCCACCCATGAAGGGTCTTGCAGAGGGCAGAGAACAAGAGATTCACCTCCCTCTAGAGGTTTGCTGCTCCCTGTCACTTCCCACGACAGCTGCCTCCCCCTCCTGCCGGCTTCCAGACATTGCTTTGACGGTCCAGGACCTCTACTGAGATGGCTGCCGTCTGGGTAGGGGGCTTTGCTGCCCCCCACTTTCAGCTCTGCTGCCATCCTTGACCAATCTCTTCTCAAGCAGAGAATAAAGGTACTACTGCACTTCTTAGAGTAAAGCCCAGCTCAGAGAAGTTTTCTGCCTTGCTCTAGTTAGTCTGACTAGCCAAAAAGTTTAAGCTCCTGTTTTCTCAGTTTTGTCTTCCGGAGCCAGCGATCCTCAACCACTGGTGACAAATACTTTAGACCAATTATCAGGTACGTGGGTGGAGAAAAGCCTTTTGACCCAAGGTCACACATTTATGTGAGCATCTCTGTTTAGTCCCTAAAGAGTAAGCTATAAACCAAGTCTATCGAGTAGCTCTAGGGATTAGATTTCCTGAGTTTTCAAATGCCAGGTCTGTAATTATCCCATGTCAGTGAGGACAAGAAAGACCATTGGGCAAGGCCCCCTGCAACCAGATTCCTGGCCTTATCATAGATGTTGTCCTATTATCCCACTCACTCATAAAATAGAAAATCATTTCTGTGGTTTGATCTGAACAGTCTTCACTGTTCCAAGGATGAGGCCCTATGCATGGCAGGGTGCAGCCCTATAATGCCAGAGGAATATCGGTACCCTCTGACTTGGCAGTCCTACTTTGTATGCCCCAAGGAGGTTCCAAACGTATGATCATTTCATCCGGCCACCTCTTTGTTGCCTGCCAAAGGCTCAACTCAGACTGGGATGTATGGACAGAGACTTCTAAGCACGGGCTTCCACAAAAATCACGAGGGGATTCAGACACTGCCATATAAACCCTATTAGGTCTCCTAAAGCTGTATCCCAGAAAGAGGCCTGCTTGCAAATAATTTGGTAAGTGGGAGCCATACTCAAGGGGGGAATATGGGTTCTCCAAGACTTGAGTAAGCCTCAGGGCTACTCCCTTAGACTCTGGGAAGCGATTATCTGTTGCTTATTAAGACTAAATCTGGGGGTGGCTAGGAGGTGCAGTGGATAAAGCACCAGCCCTGGAGTCAGGAGGACCTGAGTTCAAATCCGGCCTCAGACACCTCATAATGACCTAGCTGTGTGGCCTTGGGAAAACTTCACCCCAGTCCTTGCGATCAGGAGGTGACTTTCTTTAGGGCCAAGTCCCTTCATTTTGTCATTCTGGAGATAGCTGGCAAGCCCCATTGGGGCACCCAAATGTTCAGCAGTCTAAGAACAGGTATTCCCCAGCCCATTGCCTTCCATTGGACCACACCCTCCTTGGTCATTATTCTAAGGATTCATAAGCTTGTGACTTAAAATTTCCCTGTAACTGCCCAAGTTCCTTGACTGAGAGAGTCCCCCAATAGAAGTCACTCCTGCTCCGTTTCCTCCCTGGTAACACTTATCCTGGCTGATTTGATCCAGTCTCCAGAGAAACCTATGCATCAGAGATCAAACTGTAGCCATTTGGCCTTGCCTCCATTATCATTGCCCCTTTCCTAAGCCTTATCTAATCCTTTGCCTTCAAGGCCACTTCACCACAACCAATCCCAATTCCAGATGGTTACTGAAGAGACAGCCTGCTCCCCACCCAATGATAACTGCCAAATGAGATAGCTATATGTTTGAGCAATGGCAAATGGGTAGATCTGTTTTGCTTGTGTGCATTTTTGTTACAAGGATTTGGAGTTTCCCTCTCATGGGAGAGAAGAAAGATTTTTCTTAATTAAAGTATTTAATTCTCTTTTCTCTACTGAGTCACCAAAATGGTCTTCCTAAAGTGCATGTCACACCACACCACTTAGTGAGTTCCTCAGCAAACTCCATCAGCGATCTCAACACCAGGATCAAATAGCAAACTTTATCCCTTAGAACTCTTCCTTACACAGGGTCCCTCTCTGAGCAAACAGAGAAGGAGGGGAACATTTATTGTCTAGTATATGCCAGACACTTTACAAATATCTCTTTTGTTTCTCATTACAACCCCAGGAGGTATTATCCCCATTTTTCTGTTGAAACTGAAGACAAGTGAAATGACTTGCCCAGGGTCACACAGCTAGTCACTGTCAGAGCCAGGACTCAAACCCCTGGCATCTAAATTCAAAGTTCTCTCCTGCCCAGATTCCAGAGGCAGTGCTTTCTATACCATGCTAGGTTTCCCATTTGAACAATGGATGCCAGAGGGAGACAGGACTTGGAGATCTCATTTGAGTCCTTCATTTTACAGTCAAGGAAACAAGAAGTGACTTGTCCAGGATCTCCATCAGACAAGTGATGGAGACAGGGCTGAACCGTAGACTCCTCCTGACTTAGATGGTGGACGTGGTCTCGCCACCAGCCTCATAAGTCCTCAAAGGCACACAGTTTGATGCCCCTCTGCTGGTAGGCCTTCTGGAGTGCAGGGTCTAGCAGGGTTTGCAGCTCATGTAGTCGCTCCCAGGACTGGGAGAAGGCATCGGGCCCCTCCCCACAGCCACTGGTAGGTGAGACACTGGGGTGCCCAGGGTGGGTCATGAACTCTAAGGTGATGACTCGGTCTCCCTGCTGAATATCCTCCTGGCTCAGGACACTCTCCACAGCCTGGTCAATGGCGGCCTCAATTCTGCTCACAGACATGTCTTTGCCCATAGTACTCAAACCAATGTAGGCATCGGGCCACCTGTGAAGACATAGGCTGTGACCACTCTCAGCCAACCCTCACTCGGAGAGCAGCCCCCCAACATCCCTGACAAGTGGACATCTAGCCTCTGGTTGCAAACCTCCTGTGAGGGAGAGCCCACCACCTCCTACACCCACCCATTGGCCCTTCTGGACAACTCATCGGTAGGATGTCTTCCTTTAAATTTACTAAAGTTTCTGTGACTTCTGATCCATGGCTCTGTCCTCTTTATGATAGCCTCTCATCGCGTCCCTCCAAGCCTTCTCTTGGCTAACTACTGTCCTTGAGGATGCCAAGGCCCTTTGCTTCTCCCCAGTGACTGAAGAAAAGTCTCTAAACATGGTCTGCCTGGGGCAGAATACAGCGAGTGTGACCTCCCAAGTCCTGAACCCTTTTTTTTTTTAGATTTTTGCAAGGCAATGGGGTTAAGTGGCTTGCCCAGGGCCACACAGCTAGGTCATTATGAAGTGTCTGAGACCAGCCCCGAACACTTCTTAATGGAACCCAAGATCCCTGACCCCAGCCACTGAGTCACGTTAAGGTTACAGCCCTTTAACCCACTTCCTTCAGATGAGCTACTACGCCATTATACTTTTCCCAATCTCATGTATGTTTGTGAATCTGTTTTGAGCCCAAGTGGTTAATGGATGGTTGTCAACCCGGAAGGAGGTTTTACTTAAGTGTCCCAAGGATTTCTGCAGAGACTCCCAGAGGCTTGCATGAAAGTTCAGATGACTTACTGATCTATTTACAGCTGACCCAAAACTCAGAGGAATTTTGAAGACAGAAATGCTCTTTGGGGTCTGGGCCCCAGAGTTTAGGAAGAACGCAGACACACAACTGGCAAATGTCTGAGGGAGGGTGAACATAATGAGCAAAGGTCTCCAGGCCAAGTAACAGAAGGGATGCCTGAAGTAGTAAGGGAGGGACTGGAGGTTTAGCCTGGAAAAGAGGACGGGGAGGATACAGCCGGGCAACAGGAAGGATGTGGGACCTTGGGTATCTGCTGACAACCAAATGACTTCACCTCTCTCTTCTGTTTTAGAGATCGCTTCTCCATGTAGAGCCCCTATGAGCTTATGACTGCAAGGGGGAAGAGATGTCAAGAACCATGGGATGAGATGAGAGAAATTCAAGCTCCATTTATTTCCTAAACAGTTCACACTGCGGTGGGAGTCTTGTTCTGTGACCCCATTGGAGGTTTTCTCGGCAGATACCACAGTGGGTTGCCATTTTCTTCTCTAGTTCATTTATAGACGAGGAAACCGAGGCAAACAGGATGAAGTAAGTTGCCCAGGGTCACAGGGCTAGGAAGGGTCTGAGGCCAGATGTGAACTCGGGACATGGGGATCTTCCTGCCTCCGGGCCAGAACCCACGCACCCGCTTCCTTGGCAGAATGCTACAAAGGCCTTGAGGTGTATGCGGAAGTGCAGTGGGGGCATTTCCAAATCTGGATCACAAGACCCCGGAGCTCGGAGGCCCTGCCCGGTCCGCCCATCCCGTGAAGATGCTGCCCTAGGTCACTGGGCAGCAGCATCTTCCGCAGAACCTGGGAATGCCAATCAATGGCGTGTCTGGGCGGATGGATGAGCGAGCGGGCGGCCTTCTGGGCAGGGGGCCTGGGGAAGAGGGGAGAGGGGACGGGGGCCACGGCCCCCACACTTACCGGAGGCCCAGCCCCGCGAACACCTCTGTGGCTGCCCGGGCATCCTCCTCCACGGCCAAGGCGAAGGTCCGCTGCCGGGGCTGCAGCCACGGGCAGCGCCTCAGGCCGGGCTCCGCCGGGACCCGGGTGTAGCGGACGCCGTGCTCCCGCAGCACCTCGGCGAACACCTGGCGCACCCCTGCGGACGAGGCGCGGCCGCTGTGAGCCCGGCCCGGCCCGGCCCCGCGGCCCGGCCCTGGGCGCCCCCGGGCCCCTTACCTGGGAGCACGTGCACGTGCTGGTGGCCGTCCACGTGGGCGGGCGCGCGGCCCAGCAGGGCCCGGAAGCGGCGGAGCTGCGCGCGCAGCTCCTCCCGCACCTGCGGGGGCGGGGCCGTGGGGGCGGGGCGGGGCCGAGGCGGCCTCCCCTCCCCCCCCGCCCCTCCCCCCCTCCCCCCCCGCCCCCGCCCCGCCCCCCCCGCGCCCCCGCGCCCCCCCCCGCCCCCAGGCCCCCCTCACCTCCGGGAGCGACACCCGGCCCCGCGCCAGCGCCTCGCGGAAGCCCATCTTGCCCAAGAAGCAGCCGCCGGGCCCGAGCAGGGAGGCCCCGGGCCCCAGGCGGGCGCTCACGGGCCGCCCCTCGCTCAGGTTGGCGTGGAGCCCCACGGGGAGCCCGAACCTGCGGGGGGGGCGCGTCTGTGGGGGCCGCCCCTCCCCCCGCGGCCCCCGCGCCCCCCCCCCGCGGCCCCTCCCCCCCGCGGCCCCGCGCCCCTCCCCCCGCGGCCCCGCGCCCCCCCCCCCCCCCGCGCCCCTCCCCCCCCGCGGCCCCCTCCGCGCCCCTCCCCCCGCTCCCCCTCCCCCCCGCGCCCCCACCTGCGGGCCAGCCCGGCCGCGCTGTCGGCCGCGGCGCCGTTGACCAGGAGGGAGGCCCCGCTGAGCGCCCCGGCCAGGAAGGCCTCCAGCAGGCCCTGGTCGCGCCGCGGGCAGTAGCCCAAGTCGTCTCCGGTGACCACCAGCCGCACGCGGGGCCCGCTCATGGCGCGGGCACGGGGGGGGGCAGCGGGCGCGGGGTGGCAGGGCCTGGGCCGCGGGAGCGGGTGGGGGCGGGGCGGGGCGGGGCCTAGAGGCCCGCGCCCGGAAGGGGCAGCACGTGCGCGCCCCCTGGCCCAGGAGCAGGCCCCGCGCAGCGCCCCCGAGGTGGGGCCGGGGGCGCAGCAGCGCCCACCCGGGCCGGCCGGGCCAGCCGTGGCGGCGGGGCGGGCGGGCGGCTCCCCCGGGGCCGCCGGGAAGCCACTGGGGAGCCGTGAGGCCCAGAGTCTTCCAGAAGCGGGGGGGCGCATAGAGAAAAGCCCGCCGCGGCTTGGTGAGGGCGGGGGCAGAGCCGGCAGCGCCGCCCCGGGGCCCCCGAAGGCGGCACGGAGGCGCCCCGGAGAGACCCCCACCCATCTCCAGGAGCGCGCATCGAGCTGCCTTTCTTTATTTTGTGTTAGGATTTTATTTTTCGTTAGGTGTTTGCAAGACAAACGGGGTTCAGTGGCTGGCCCAAGGCCGCACAGCTGGGTCATTATGAAGCGTCCGAGACGGGATTTGAACCCGGGTCCTCCGACTCCAGGGCCGGGGCTCTGTCCATGGCACCACCTAGCCGCCCCCCCCCCCCCCCTTTTTAGTACCGAAGCAGCCTTTTGTAACTCTGTTTTTCGTGTGTGGGGCCCTTGGGGGCTGTTTCCTCTCACCACCTGGCAATTACGGAAATGTGTTTTGCGTGACAATGCTCCCAGCCAGGCAGCGTGGCCGAGCAATTCTAGACAGAGACCCGATAGTCCGAGTGCAGGTCCAAACAGCCTTTTTTTAAACTTCAGTTTTTGGGTCTGGGGGCTGTTTGGACCACAGGGCTGTAGGACAGCACTTGTTAAATCTATGGATTCGCTCGCCTTCTCAAGGAGGAGGGATGGGAGGAAGAGAATCTGGAACTCAAAATTTTAAAACGTAAATGTTTAAAATTGTTTTTAGGGGCAGCTAGGTGGCGCACTGGATGGATAAAGCACCGGCCCTGGAGTCAGGAGGACCTGGGTTCAAATCCCGGTTCAGACGCTTCATAATGACCCAGCTGTGTGGCCTTGGGCAAGCCACTGAACCCCATTGCCTTGCAAAAACCTAAAAAAAAAAATTTCTCATGTTTTTCCTCTCCTATCTCATGGCTTGCTTTCTTTCCCTTATGCCTAATTTCTCATACCAAAAATGACTAATCTGGGGCAGCTAGATGGCATAGTGGATAAAGCACCAGCCGTGGAGTCAGGAACACCTGGGTTCAAATCCGGTCTCAGACACTTAACCTAGCTGTGTAGCCTTGGGCAAGTCACTTAACCCCATTTGCCTTGCAAAAACCTAAAAAAAATGGTTTTTACATCTAGTTGGGAAAAAAAATAGAAAATTTTTTAAAAAGAATGTAAGATCCAGAAGGGGGAAACACTGTTTGCGTCCCTCATGCTTAGCACAGGGCCTATCACAAAGGAAGCCTTTAATAAATACATGTGGCCTTAATGGACTTGCCCATCCCATCGATGCAATAATCAGGGACAGTGTTAGTGCACCTGCACCAGAGAAGATCCTCTGCATGCAGAGAAAGAACTCCAGAGTTTAAGCAAAGACCAAAGTCTATGACCTTCAATTTTTTTATAAAAAATATGTCTCATGTACTACATAATTTCACTATCTCTGATATTTTATTTTCTCCTTAAGGATATGATTTTTATCCCAATACATTCAATTTTGACCAATGTACAGCATGGAAACAATGAAAAGATGATCAGACTGCCTTCTGGGGGGTGGGGGGAGGGAAGGGAGGGGGACGAAAAAAATGTAAAATTCAAAACATTACAGAAAATGATAGGTAGAAACTACTATTGCATATAATTGGAAACCAAATAAAATATTAATAAAAATAAATCAATGTTGGTTTCTTGATGAGCTTGACTCATCCACCATTTCTCCAACCTTCCATCATGCAGCAATATTCTCCAAAGTCACAAGAGGGCAGTCAAAGCCTGCATTTCCCCCTTAAAAACATGGGCTCACTCCCAGTTTTCCTGCTTGGGCTCACCCTAGTTCCATCCCAGGGAGTATAAGTATGAAAAGCAGTATTTTGTCTTCTTTTTGCCCCCACTGTGCTCCCAACTTGGGGCTGTCCGGTGCTCACTTTACCTCTTCCTCCCTTGAGGAAGAGAGCACAGATGAATGCAGTCTTCAGACAGATGACGTTGAGAGGTTCCCAAACTGACTCTCCCTCAACTCCACTGGATGGAAACTCTCTAAGGACCCTCAGACAGTCTGAAATGCAAAATTTAACTGTGCTCTTCTCCTCCCTCTTCTTCCTTGACCTCTCTGCAAGTCATTGGACATCACTGAGTCACCTTAGTGGAAAGGGAAGAGGAAAAACTTTCATTAGTCACTTGAGTGCCAGCTTCCTAGGGGACAGCCAGGTGGCACACTGGGTCTTGGAGTTAGGGGTCAAATCCATCCTCAGGTATTTTACACCGTCTAGCTGTGTGACTTTGGGCAAGTCACTTAACCCCCAAAGTTAATTGCCTTGCAAATAACAAAACGCAGATGAAGGATAAAGGACAACAGAGTTTTAGTTTTCAACCTGTGAAATAAAAAGTGACACTTTTTTATTAGAAAATTGTAGGTCAGGGCGTCTAGGTGGCTCAGTGGGTAGAGCACTGGCCCTAGAGTCAGGAGGACCTCAGTTCAAATCCAGCCTCAGACACTTCATAATGACCTAGCTGTGTGGCCTTGGGCAAGTCACTTAACCCCATTGCCATACAAAAAAAAAAGAAAATTATATGTATGTCAATATTACTGTTTTCCTTTGTAATTCTACATGTTTTATTCTCTGCATTTTAAAAATATGAGTTTGAGGAATCCATGTACAGACCTCCATAAATAAAATACAGACCCTCCAGTTCTCCCCTTCTGAGTTCTCTTATAGTCATCTAGACTACGATTGCCTTTTTTTCCAGGTTCACCGTATCAGGGTCATCCCTTCCCACCTAGACTCATCTGGTCTCACAATTTCTACCTCCCAGGACTTCCCTGACATCCATTCCCTTTTCTATTCACACAGTTGCCACCCCAATTCACTGTTTTATCCCTTTTTCTCTGGACTATTGTAACCACTTCTTAAACAGGGACACTGACTAATGTATCCTGCACTTGGGAGGCTTGGGCTGGCTCTGGATTGTTGAACGTTGCTATCAATGATCTGGGTAGAAGCACAGATGGCCTGCTTAGGCATTGTCCAGATGGCACAAAGCCAGGGGATGGTTCAGCAAACATCCTGGGTGCCAAGGTCAACATTCGAAAGAATGTTGGCAGGCCAAGCATTAGCCTGAGAGGGCTATAATTCAAGGTAAAGTCATACATGGTTACAAAAAGAAATCGATAGTCACAAGGACATGATAAGGAAAGCCAGGTTAGCAATAGTTTCAGGATTTTAGTGGCTTGAAAGCCCTATATAAGTCAATAGGGAGATATGGGGACCAAAACAGGACAAAACAACTCACCATTTGCCAGTCACTATACAAATACTATCTCATTCAATTTTCACATTACTGTGAGGTAGGTGCTATGATTATTTCCATTTTACAGTTGAGGAAACTGAGGCAGATGGGGTTAAGTGACTTTTTCAGGAGCACAAAGCTGGTAAATGTCGGTGACTAGATTTGAATCCTGGGCTTCATTCATGGTGTCTGTACTGACTGGAGGGCTAATATGGTCTTGGGGGTATCCTATTGTCCGATGCCATGGTTGGATTACTTCTAGGTAAGTGTGACATTTTAAGAAAGATATTGATCCAGAGAAAGGCAAATATGAAGGGTTTCTTAGAATGATGAAATGACAAGTTTGCAATTGGAAGAAACCTTAATGGCCATGGCCAAGCCTCTCTTTTTATAGACCTAGAGGAGTGTAGTGGAGAGATCAGACTGGAGGAGATCAAGGCTCAGTGGCATATGTGAACTTAGATTGTCCTCCATCAGGAACTCATAGATGGCACCGTGTTAGTGTGCTAAACTTGGAATCTGGAAGATTCATCTTCATGAGTTCAAATCCTTCCTCAGGCACTTACTAGTTGGATGACCCTGGGCCCTATTTGCCTTGGTTTGCTCAGCTGTAAAATGGCAAACTGCTCCACTTTTTTTTTTTACCAAGATAACCCCAATGGGATCACAAAGCATTAGACATGACTAAACAGACGGCAGCAATGTAGGTCCTAACACTTAGTAGCTCTCTGAAAAAAAATAATATGCACAAACTGAAGGAAAAAATGATTTTTTTTCATTTATCTTATGACTTAATAATAGGGTGTGTATACATGCTCTCGGGCACTGCACAGCTCAGACCTTGGAATCTGATTCAACACCACTACCCTCTTTCTTGTTCCACATTGATATTTTTTTTTTTTAGTTTCTGCAAGGCAGTGGGGTTAAGTGGCTTGCCCAAGGCCACACGGCTAGATAATTATTAAGTGTCTGAGGCTGGATTTGAACCCAGGTACTCCTGACTCCAGGGCCGGTGCTTTATCCGCTGTACCACCTAGCCGCGCCCCCAATGATTTTTTGTAAAGTACATGATTTTTATCACAACTTGCCCCAAAATGACTTCTCAAAGGTAAAATGTGACAAATGAGAATATCAAAGACTTGATGAGAATAGGCAAAAAAGCACAATAGACAGAAACACATCTCATTTGAAAACTTCAAAGGAAAGAAATATTGAGATTAACTACCTTGGAATAATTCCATGGAGTTTGACAGATGTCCCAGAT
The DNA here is from genome assembly GCF_037893015.1 of Macrotis lagotis. Lineage (NCBI taxonomy): Eukaryota > Metazoa > Chordata > Mammalia > Peramelemorphia > Peramelidae > Macrotis > Macrotis lagotis. The sequence goes on from NC_133666.1 coordinate 697,509,129, forward strand.
CACTGTGCTTCTCTGGGAAATTTAAAATGTCTTGTAAGTTTACCATAGCACCTCAGCGACTGCCCTTAGTTTGGGGATCTAGGTATTAAGCATTTACTGTGCTTAGCCACTGTGTCAAGAACTGAGGACACAGGTATAAACCAGTAAGATCATCTCTGCCTGCACAGAGCCAACATCTTGTGAAAGCACACAGAGACCGTCCTCCTTCCTCCTTTAAGCCGACTAGTACAGATATTCCCACAGCACTTCAGGCTGAAGATCTCATTCCTGCTTGAATGAGAAACTTTAGTAATCTTCAACTATCAATTCCCAAATAATGTCCTTCACAGAAATCCTTTTTTTTTTTTAATTTCACTCTTACCAAAGACTTAACCACTTTCTGAAAGGAAATCAGGTTAAGTTGAAAAAGTAATTCTATGAACTCAAAAAAAAAAGGTTAGGATGGAGACAAGAATTATAGCAGAAAATGGAGAATCCCATCAGTATCCAGAGAAAGAACCATGGAGTTTGAACAAATTTCAAGGACTATTCCCTTTAATTTAGAAAAAACCAGATATTTTATTGTCTGACCTTGTTATCCCTTATACTTTATGTTTCTTCCTTAAGGATATGATTTCTCTCTCATCACACTCAATTTGGATCAATGTATACCATGGAAACATTGTAAAGACTGACAAATTGGGGTAGCTAGGTGGCACAGTGGATAGAGCACCAGCCCAGGAGTCAGGAGGACCTGAGTTCAAATTTGACCTCAGACACTTAATAATTACCTAGTTATATGGCCTTGGGCAAGTCACTTAACCCCATTGCCTTGCAAAAAATAAAACCTAAAAATAAAAAGACTGACAAATTGCTTTCTGCGTGTGTGTGTGTGGGGGGGGGAGGGAAGCAAGATTGGGGGAAAAATTGTAAAACTCAAAATAAATAAAATATTTAATTAGAAAAAAGAATTATAGCAGAAACACCTTAAACTTTTCCAAATAAATTTATGGGGACTTCAGAATTGGAAGCAAAATACAGGAAAATACTTGTGTCACAGGGAAGAGTTAGCACTTATATAGGATGCATGGAGACAAGTTCCATAGGTCAATAATGTGAATCCGGAAGAAAGTTAATAATTATAACTCTGAATGAAAATGACACAGATTTAACCCTAAAATAGAAAAAGAACAAAATGGATTAGAAGACAGATTCTGGCAATGTGCTGTTTATAAGAAACGCAATTGAAAAACAAATATTCACATGGAGTTAAAATGAGAGATAGGGGAATAAAATCTCTCATACTTAAACTTGAAAAGTTGAAGTGTCAATTATGATTTCAGATAAAACTAAATGTAGACATGATAAAAAGAGAAAAGCAGCAAAATTATTTATACTTTAAAGGTATCATAGATAATGAATTGATATTAGCAAAACATATACACATCTGATATCATAGCAACTAAATATTTAAATGAAAAGTTAATATAATTAGAGAGACATAGGTAGTCAACTATAAATGTGGGAGACCTTAATGTACCCCTTACAGATCTAGACTTATCTAGCAAAACAAATTTTAGAACCTGACTAGACATTTAGAATATTTAGAAATGATGGTTATCTAGCAATTATTAAATAGAAAAGCATGCTTCTCAGGTATAATGGCACATTTACAAAAATTGGTCATGTACTGGGAATTCTTGATACATTGAAATACACTGAATACATTGAAAGTCCAGAGGCATCTTAAGATGAAACATGCAAAGCAAACTGAAAGAAATTTTAACCTTTTCTCTGCTCCACTGCAGGGTTACATATTACAAAATAGTATTAGGGCAGTACTTGAGTTTAAATTCCTTGTTCTCTTGTAAATAAGGAACCTTATCAATGTTCCTTTAACTATTAACTTTAACTATTATAAAGAGGAAGCCTTAATGAGGATTCAGCAAAAACTGAACTTCTGCAGAGACTACAAGATTTGAGACTGTAATGGTTGTAATTTGAAATTGTATTTCAAGATTTGATAGTTAGGACAAGGAGACTCAAGTTTAAATCCAGCCTCAGACACTTAACTAGTTGCATGACCCTAGGTAAGTCATTTTACCAGCACCTATCTTGCAGGGTTGTTGTGAGGATCAAATGAGATAGTGCTGGGCACATCAAAGGCACTATAGAAATTATTCTCTTCCCTTACCCGAAAGGAGACATTGAAAGGTAAATAAGGAAAATTCTTTCTGTGATGGAAGTATGGTCTTAATGGCTAAAGCAGAGACAAAACAGAGAAAATAACAATAGATCAATATCCCTAATGAATATTATGGTAAAACTTTTAAATAAATATTAGTAAGGAAACTACACCACATATGACAAAGATTAAACACTATGACCAGACTGGATTTTTACCAAGGATACAGAGCTGGTTCAGTGTTAGTAAAACTATAAGCATAAATGGCATTATTAATAAGAAAATAAAAATATTTAGTAGATGCAGAATCAAAAACCTTTTGACAAGCTACAACATTAATATTAATTTATTTAATGTTAATAATAAAAACATTAGAAAGGATTGAAACAAATAAAGCTTTCTTTCATATAATAAGTGGCATCTCCCCCAAAACTCAGGGCCAGCATTATTTGTAATAAGGATACATGAAAGACCTGGTCAGTTAGATCAGGGGCAGTGCAAGGATGGCCACTGTTACCATTCTTACTATTCAATATGATGATAAAGTGTGTTTACATCAGGAAAAGGACATTGAGGGGATAAGCATAAAAAGAAAAAGGAAATGCAGTGATTACTCTTTGCATATGTTGTGATAAATAACATGATAGCTTGCTTATTGAAACCTAGGAGATCAACAAAGAGCTAGTTAAAGAGGGAGTGGAACCAGGTTGGTGAAGTAAAGGCAGGGACTTACCTGAGCTCTCAGTCAGCCCCTAGCAGAAGAAGAGCTTTTGAATGCCATTAAGCTCCTTTCACTGGCAAAGCACCTGGTGTTGATTCTATCCCAGCTGAGATTTACAAGATGGGGAGTCCATTGCTCACCCCAAAATTGACAAGCTATATGGCATGAAGAGGTTAGTTATCCCCCTCAAAATTCAAGGATGCCTCCATTGACCATCTCTATAAAGTTAAAGGGAATATATCATCCTGGGACTGTCGTGGCTATTTCTCTTTTAGTCATTGCTGTGAATCATTGCCAGAGTCCTTCTCAATAGGTTGATCCTTCACTTGGAAGACAGTCACCTCCTTGAGAGCCAGGGTGGCTTCAAAAAAGGGTTGAGGAACTGTTGATATGGTGTTTGCTACCTGATAACTCCAGGAAAAATGCCAGGAACTGAACAGAGATCTGTATACAACATTTGTAGGTCTGACCAAAGGCTTTGGTACCATCAGTCATGAGGTTTTATGGAAAATTATGTTCAAATTTGCTTGCCTGGAGAAGTTCATCAGTATTATAAGTTGGTTCTATGATGACATGCATGCCAGGGTTTTGGATAGTGGACACTGCTCTCAAGATTTCCCAGTCACCAATGGAGTAGCAAGGTTGTGTCTTGCTCCCATGCTTTTTAGCATAATGTCTTCAGCCATGTTATCAAACATGGCCTCACACTGATGGCAAATTCTTCAACTTAGAAAGGCTACGAGCCAAGACCGAAGTGGAAGGAGGGTTGGTGCATGATCTTCTGTTTGCAGATGTTTGTGCCCTCAATGCAGCCTCTGAAGCTAAGATGCAGGAAAGTATAGATCAATTCTTTGCTGCTTGGGCTCACTGTGATCTAACAATGAACACTAAGAAAACCCAGGGTGCTCCATCAGCCAGCACCAACGATCCATATGCAGAACCACAGATTTCAGCAAATGGAGTTTTGAGGACTGTGGACAAGTTCACTTACCTTGTCAGTGTACTTTCCAGGGAGATTCACATTGACATAAGATGGACACTCGCATTACCAGAGCTAGCTCAGTATTTGGGGGGGCTCCAAAAGAAAGTATGGGAGAGAAGAGGTATTAAACTGACCACCAAACTGGAGATCTACAGAACATCTTGCTGACCTCATTACTGTATGCCTGTGAAATCTGATAGTCAACCAGCACCATGTCAGGAAATTGAATTGCTTCCATTTAAATTGTCTTAGGAAGATTCTGAAGATCACCTGGCAGGAGAACATATCGACACTGAGGTCCTTTCTCCACCTAAATTGCCTAGCATTCTGACATTACTAAAAAGAGGGCAACTATGATGGGCTGGACATATTACTAGAATGCCAGAAGTACACTTGTCAAAAAAGACTATTTTATGGAGAACTCACACAGGGCAAACACTTACAAGAATGTCAGAAGAACCAATACTAAGACATCTTGAAGGTCTCTTGAAGGTCTCATTGAGGAATTTTAGAACTGATTGTACAGCTTGGGAGACACTGGTACAGGACTGCCCAGCCTGGCGTGCCCTCATTAGTGAAGGCACTGCACTCTATGAGGAAGGCAGAATGGAAGCAGCTCAAAGGAAACGGGGTTGGTTTTTTGGGATCTCTTTCTCGGGGGGATCGGTGGATTCTCTCCATTTCTATTTTGCCCTCTGCTTCTAGAATATCAGGGCAATTTTCCTGTAGTAATTCTTTGAAAATGATGTCAAGGCTCTTTTCCTGATCATGACTTTCAGGTATTCCAATAATTTTTAAATTATCTTTCCTAAATCTGTTTTCCATATCAGTTGTTTTTTCAATGAGATTTTCTTCTAATTTTTCATTTTTTTGGTTTTGAAATATTAGGTCCTGATTTCTCGTAAATTCATCAATCTCCCTGAGTTCTATTCTTTGTCTGAAGGATTTGTTTTCCTCAGAGAGTTTTCTTATCTCTTTTCCCATCTGGCCAATTTTGCTTTTTAAAGCATTCTTCTCCTCAATCACTTTTTGAACTGTTTTATCCATTTGACCTAAGCTGGTTTTTAGCATACTATTTTCTTCAGCATTTTTTTGGATTTCCTTGACTAAGCTGCTGACTTCATTTTCATGTTTTTCCTGCATCTCTCTCCTTTCTTTTCCCAGTTTTTCTTCTAACTCCCTCTGACTTTTTTTAACTGATTATTTCTGATTTATTTCAGCAGTTATTCATGTTAATGCAAATGTGAACCCAACTCTTGATACTATATTTCAATATCAATATCTTCTGCAAATGTAAACCTTTTTCTTTTTTTTTTTTTTTTAGTTTTTGCAAGGCAATGGGGTTAAAGTGGATTGCCCAAGGCCACACAGCTGGGTCATTATTAAGTGTCTGAGACCGGATTTGAACCCAGGTACTCCTGACTCCAAGGCTGGTGCTTTATCCATTGCACCACCTAGCCACCCCAAATGTAAAACTTTAAAATACATATTTAAGTAGCTAAATCTCTCCTTAGTGTCAGCAAATGGCCATCAAAGGTCCTTCTTATACTGATTACAGTAAATTTCTATGACTAAAGCACATGAAGGTTGGAGAAGGCAATTTTTAAGTTTTGTTAAGAAAATCCCTGGCCTGCCTTCTATTGGACAGTTCATTGTACCTGATAGTTTCAGAGGGAAGGCACCACAGGCCTGTGGTCCTGCAAAAGATTTTGCATCATTATTCAAAGGGAAACAGGGCCTAGCAATTGCTTTTCCTTAATTAAGTGTGAAAGTCTAGTGGGACCCTGGCAACAGAAGCGAGGGGCCCAGGCAGTGATTGAGTCCTGCTCTGTTGTCAAGGAGCCTGGAAGGTACCAGGCTCCCCTCCCTACAGAACCTGAGGGAACACCTAACTAAAGGAAATGTCTATTATCTCAGATGCTTTGATTTCATCTGCTTACAGGATACAGGCCAACTCCAAACAGGAAAAAGTCTCAAGTAAAAAAGCAATTAGAAAGGAAAAAAAAGAAGATGGCAACTAACTAGAGCTTTCAAAGCACATTATTGGAAAATATTTGGGACTGTTTATTTTTTTCTTGATTTAAAATAAAAGCATCTAAAAAAGTGTCTCGTGTAACTGGATTAATTTGAGAGATTGAATCTATTAGTGCAGGCAACTGTGAGACAGGTGCAGGGTCTGTGGCCCTGGAGACCACCCATGGGGCAGCTGGGCCACAGAATCATTTAATCTCTTAAAATTTATTTCCTTTACCTGAAAAATGGGGCTTGTTTCTATCCCACATCAGATTCTAATTTGTTGTCAGGCCCTGGATCCTGCTAGTTACTAGTTCTACAATCCATAATTACTATCAAGGATCACTTGGAGTTTCCTCCCTTCCATTTTGAGTTTGGTCAATGTCACTAAGCCTACAAAGAAAACTTAGGCATGGACTGTCGATGCAGGCTTCCCCTATCTGGAGCAACCTGGGAGTCATGCCCTTCTGCCCATCAGCAGCTCCCTCTGGTCCTTGGGAGTCCATGAGTGGCACGCATCATCAAGAAGAAGGGCTACATACGGTTTCTGGTTTAAAATCTCATTCTATTTGACACTGCAGGAGAGCTGTTTTGGCAGCACAGGCAATGGGCAAGATAGGGCACCCTGGCAGGGACTGGCAGAAAAGGCCAATGGTTCCACAGGCATCCTTCCCTACCGGAACACTGCCCAGTCCTGCCCTGGAGGAGCCTATCCGAGCTCAGGGGCTTGTAAAATAGATATGAGCTGACACCAGGAGGGCCTCCAGCATTCTGAACTTGGCATCCTGGAAAGCCTCCTTCTGGGCTCTTGTACCACACTGTAAGGGAGTCAGGTTCAGCACCTTCTGATCCTAAGGGGCAAGCTGGCCTCCTCACTACATAAACACACCACTTAGATCTGCAGCTAAATATGCAGGACAATTGCACATAGAAAAATTTACATTTAAAATCATAAAAATCAAAACAAGGTACTTCATAATCTGTAACTGCTTGAGCTTCAAGAAGCAAGAAGAGATCTGGGCCCTATTGAAAGCACCCAGCACAGCCCTACTGGAGAGCCAGCTCCAAGCCGGGGCACCTTACAAGTTTAGTGTCTCTGGAGGATTGATGAGGGACACACCTTTTTTCTCGTATAGACTGCTGCCCGAGGTGTGTCGCTCTGAGGTAGGTCTGGTGGAGATCCATTAGGCAGGGCTTAAGACTTTCCAAGGTGTATCCTGTCTGTTGAATTAATGACTCAGGCCAGCTTTTCCCGGTGATCATGTAGAGTGCTATATGAAAGGCAGCTCCTGCGGAAACTGATGGTAAATATGTCAGGTAAGGGTCAGCATCGATTAAGCTTGACTCTCCCAGAAACATGGCTAAACTTTCCACTTTGGAACTGGCCTGCTGCTGATGGAGGAAATACTGAGTGAGGAACTGATTGATGGTTGGTGCAGCAAGGTGGAAAGCAAGCACCTTGAGCACCAGGTGCTCCATTCTTAACACCTGCTCCTTGGTGTATGTGTCATCCGTGATGTACACAAACTCGGCCACTTCTGGGGGTAGATGTCTTCAAACTTTGAGGCAAGGAGCATGGCTGCGGTCTGGACCAGCTGAAGCTTTCCCGGCAGCACTGACATAGAGGACAGGAACCTATCGATGTAATTCACAGCCAAGTGGAGAGTCTCATTCTGGAGTTTGTACTCCTCTCCCACCTCCACCAGCCAGTGCACTAAGATGGCACGCAGGCTGTTGGTTATATCCTGTTGCTTCTTCATGTAGCCCACTTTGGGCTTACACTTAACCTCTATTTCTCTAAGACATATGTCTTCATGGTAGTTGGGGACTTCATTGACATGTGGTGGCTTTTCTTCTGATTCCAATACCACAGACTTGTCCATAGTGAGGGGAGATTGGAAGCTGCCGTCCATGGGGTGGTCGAGCGGGGCCAGCGGCTTCCGGGGCTCCCTGGGGGCGGGCAGGGCCAGGGCCAGGGCCGAACTGAAGCTGAGGGCCTCGTCCTTGGCCACGGCTTCGGGGGGACCCCGGGGGCCTCTTGGCCGGGCCGCCCCAGGCCCCATGGCCCCCATGCTCCGCTTCGTCCACATGAATGTTGAAGGCGGACTGCTTGCCGGTGGCGTTCCACGGGGGGCACCGAGCCGGGCTCCTGTGCCGCCGCGACCCTGTGGCTCTTGGACTTCTGTGGCGCCAGGGTGGCCACGGGGCCCAGGCCCAGGTAGGGCTCGGGGCCCAGGGCCTGCACGTTAGCCGCAGCATGCCCAGCATGGTGCATGTCCTGGCGGGCTCGCACCGCCGCGCTTGTCCAGGTGGATGTTTTCCTGGCTCTCATTGGGGCTGGCGACCTGGGGCGGCCTGGGGGGTTGCGGCCCCGCTGGGCAGGCCTCCACGTGCCCCAGCATGGCAGGGGGCAGCCTGGCGGGCCGGCCCCGTGCTGCGCCCCGTGGGCTGCGGCCCCGGGCCGGCTCGGAGTGGGCCACAGGCGGGCACTTGGCCCGGACGCAGGGGCACGGCGGGAGGCCAGGAGTGCGGCTCCTCGGCCTGCGCCACACTGGGCCACAGCGCACAGCCCTCTCCCCGCTCCCACGGCTGCCCAGGCCTCAGCCCTGCTCTCCTCCCGGCAGTTCAAGCGTCCCCCCCCTCTGACTTTCAAAGTCTTTTTTGAGCTCTGTCATAGACTGATCCCAATTTTTGTTTTTCTTGGAGTCTTTAGATGCAGGAGCTTGTGTTTCCTTATCTTCAGACTGAGTATATTGATCCTTCTTGGGATCATAATGTGTTTCTCAATGGTGTTCCTCTTTTTTCTCTGCTTGCTCATTTTCCCAGCCTAAGCCTGGTTTGGGGGTGCTTCCTGAGCTTTTGGGACACCCCCACAAGGGTCTCAGTGTGTGAGGCTCTGTCCTCCCTCCTGGTCTGTGAATGACCATATGCACCCCCCTCTGCTATGGGGCTGAGGTGGGGGGCCCCTGCTGTTCTATGGGGGGACCTAGACTACAATCAGGATCTGAATGTGGTCAAAATCCCAGTGTCCTGTTCCGGGGCAGAGGACAGAGTTTGGCAGTCTCTCTTCACTCCCCTCCCTCAGCTCAATGGGCTCATGCCCTGGGGGCTCCACCTGCTTATGTTTCCTGGATCTGGAATGTAGTGGCCATGCTGCTGGCTGTGTGCCCCGAGGGCTGGACTTCAAGGGCTGGCTCTGGCAGAGGTCCCCTGCTGTTCCCCCAGTTTGTGCCCGGTGCTCCCTGCTGCTGTGAGCCCCCCAGCGCCCTGGGGCTGCCTCCGGGAGGCTGAAGTTCTTTCGATCTGGCAGGCCACCCGTCTGGTGGGCCGCCCCTCCAACCGCAGGGGAGCAGAGCCTTTCTGCCCTTTTCCAGGTTACCTTGAGTAGAACTGCCTCACTGGGTCCCTCTGTGGGTTCTGTCTCTCAAAAATTTAGTTAAAGTCCTTAGATTCAAAGATTTATGAGAGAGCTCCTAAGACATGATCCACTCTTGTCACCATCTTGCCTCCGCGCCCCCCCCCCCATTCTAATTTTCAAGGAGTAATTTTCTTCCTTAAGTTTCTGGATCTCCTTTTTTTAGTTGATTATCTTTCTTTTAAAATCTACTTGTTTTTCTTGAATTTTTTAAAAAAGTTTTTCCTTAATCTCTCTTATTTGTTTTTTTTTTTTTTTTTTTAGTTCTTTTATGTATTCTTTTTAAGAAGGTAACAATTTGAGATTACTCTTTGGGGTAGGAGAGACTTTTTTTTTTTTTTTTTGGTTTGCTTCAGTATCTTCCTTGAAGACAAACCCCAATTTTTTCCATGCCCAAAGTAATTGTCTATGATTGGATTCTTTCTCCTTAGCCTTCTCACTTTAATTTTTTAACATTTTTACATTTTTTACGTTTTCTTACATTCACCTCTGGTCCTTTGGTATGGAGGATGGTGACTCTGATCCAAGGAGCCTTGTCCTGGGTCCAATCTCTGCACTCCTTTTCTTCTGTAAGTCACAGCTAGGGTCCCTCCCCACACTGTCCTGGAAATGACCTTACTCTCTGAGAACCCTTCAGTGACTGTAACCTTCAGTTCTCCTCTCTGGCCTACAACCAAGATTGAGAATGCAATTTTCCTGTAAGTGTCCACAGCCAACAGTAGCCTTGTGTGATTGCTTCTTAACTCACCAGGGTGTGTGCTTGTTCCTTCTTGCACAGGACCCAGTGGTGGGATTCAGCTGGTTCACACTGGTTCTGCAGAATTGATACCAAATTTTATGTTGAGTTCAGTGAACCAATGGTTAAAATGGCACTTGTAGGGTGCAGCTAGGTGGTACAGGGGGGCAGTTAGGTGGTGCAGTGGATAGAGCACCAGCCCTGGAGTCAGGAGTACCTGAGTTCAAATCTGGTCTCAGACACTTAATAATTAACTAGTTGTGTGGCCTTAGGCAAGTCACTTAACCCCATTGCCTTGCAAAAAAAAACAAACTAAAATGGCACTTGTAATCAGGACTCCAAGGTGGGCACCTGGGCAGCTGCCCTATATGGAAATCACTAATTTATATTCCTTACCCTTTTTTTAATGTTCATCTGCACAAGTTTTCTAAGTACCCACCATAATGTTCATTCCATCAACAGGTGAAAGAAAATTGACTAACTATGCTTATAAAATTTATTCATTTCTTAAAACTCATACCTTTAACGAAATACATTTTAATTCCCTCATTTTTATTGCTTCAGTAAACAAAAATATACCATAGAGAGAAAGTGCCCAAAAGTATCATCTGTTTCCACTTTGTGTTACGCCACAAATTCCCCCAAGATATTATGAGTGTGCTGGTGTTCCCTGAATGGTGAAACCTATAGGAAACTGGGACACAACCCATAGAAATATAGATTTCAAGGATTATTTTGTCACCCATTTCAGAAGTCATGGAAGTAGAAGGAAAAAAAGAAAATAGGTAGAATGAGTTTTGGTTCTGTGAATGTTCCAACATTGGCTGCTGTGGTCACGTGGCTGCTTTCACTCCATAAGGATATGTTTGCTCACTCTAGTAATTTCTAGTAATATAATCTAGTTTTGTGTTCCTCTTGTTCTAATTTGAGTATTAAATGCATGAAATATTAAACTACCTTTCAGAATAACTTTTATTTATTTTTAGACAGTATAAATTTTTATATACTTAAAAGTCATTAGAGTAAAGAATGGTTGGTAATTTATTTGAATTCCACCCCTGCCAGGGCCACATTTTGGCAGGACAATTGGGTCTGGCATCCCCTATCAATGGAGGGCCTCTCTCTTCTCCACTCAAGACACCCCACTCCCACATTTTCTGGGAGGTGAGACTTACTGTGAATGAGGGGGAGGCTACCTCCCAACCCAACTCCCTCTAGAATTCTCCTCTTGCTCTTTAAGGGAGTTAGTCTGAAGGTGTTTACACCCTATTTGGGCCAAACCTCAGTCCCCAGATCTTTCTTTAGATCATCTCTGGTTGTCCCAAGAGGACCATTGTTCTGTCCCAACTCTTGTTTATTTTTGCTACTCTACATTCACCCTGAGATGCTTTGTTTTTGACTTGCAGAGGAAATGTGGATAGCTCAGAATTTTCTGATTTACTCCACCATCTTTCCAGAATCCTTTCCCCAAAAGGGATTTTTAAAACCAAATTAGAGAGCTGTGAGCTCTTCTACTTGGCGTGCATTTGCCTCCCCTGCCTCCAGGTGTGGCACCACGGCATCTCTCTCTCCTAAGGGTTTAGACTTGCCACCTCCGAGTTTGCCATGGATGATGATATTGCTGCTCTCGTTGTTGACAATGGCTCTGGCATGTGCAAAGCTGGCTTTGCAGGAGATGATGCCCCTTGGGTCGTCTTCCCTTCCATTGTTGGCCGCCCAAGACATCAGGGTGTGATGGTGGGTATGGGCTAGAAAGACAGCTATGTGGGAGATGAAGCTCAGAGCATGAGAGGTATTCTGACTCTAAAATACCCCATTGAACACGGTATTGTCACCAACTGGGATGACATGGAGAAAATCTGGCATCATACTTTCTACAATGAGCTCCGTGTGGCCCCTGAAGAGCACCCTGTGCTGCTCACAGAAGCTCCCCTGAACCCCAAAGCCAACAGAGAAAAGATGACTCAGATACTGTTTGAGACTTTTAACACCCCAGCTATGTACGTTGCCATCCAGGCTGTGCTGTCCCTATATGCCTCTGGTCGTACCACTGGTATTGTGATGGACTCTGGTGATGGTGTGACTCACACTGTGCCCATCTATGAAGGCTATGCCCTTCCTCATGCCATCCTCCGTCTGGATCTGGCTGGCCGTGATCTGATGGACTACCTCATGAAGATTCTGACCAAGAGAAGGTACAGTTTCACTACCACAGCTGAGAGGGAAATCGTGCGTGACATCAAGGAGAAGCTGTGCTATGTCGCCCTAGACTTCGAGCAGGAGATGGCCACTGCTGCGTCCAGCTCCTCTCTGGAAAAGAGCTATGAACTCCCTGATGGGTAAGTTATCACTATTGTCAATGAGAGGTTCCCGATGCCCAGAAGCTTTCTTCCAACCTTCTTTCTTAGGTATGGAATCCTGTGGAATTCATGAAACTACCTTCAACTCCATCATGAAGTGTGATGTTGACATCCATAAGGATCTGTATGCCAATACCGTTATTGTCTGGTGGTACCACCATGTACTCAGGCATTGCTGACAGGATGCAAAAGGAGATTACAGCCCTAGCCCCCAGCACAATGAAAATCAAGATCATTGCCCCACCTGAGCGCAAATACTCTGTCTGGATTGGAGGCTCCATCCTGGCATCTCTTTCTACCTTCCAGCAGATGTAGATCAGCAAGCAGGAGTATGATGAATCTGGGCCTTCCGTTGTCCACCACAAATGCTTCTAAATGGACTGTTGGTGTTTGTTTTTGGTTGTTTTGGTTATTTTTTTGTCAAAAGGGTGTGATAATGGCCCAAAAAAAGAGATGAGATTGGCATGGCTTTATTTTATTTATTTATTTATTTTTTGGCACTTGACTCAGAATTTAAAAACTGGAATGGTAAAGGTGATGAGCAGTCTAAGTATGTTGGAGGCAAACATCCCCAAAGTTCTGCAGTGCATCTTCAGGACACCGATTGTACATTTTTTTTAAGTCATTCCAAATAATTGTATAATGCATTGTGACAGAGTTACTTGCCTCTATGAAGGCGGCTATCCTACTCTTTAGAGAAAAGGAGCTACTTAAAACATCCAGAAGGGGAGGGGGGAGGGGGGAAGGTACTAGTATTGCTTTTCATGTAAATTAATGTAATCCTTTAAAAAAACTTTTTGTATCTTCCGCCTTAATACTTGTTACTTTTTTTTTAATTGTCAACCATCATGGATGGCCCCCTAAAATCCCTCCCTACCCCTAACATAGATGTGAATGAAGACTTTTTTTTGCAGTCTCCCTGGGGAGTTTAATAAGATTGGTGCCAGTACTTGGGGGAGGGGAGGAGCTTTTACCTGTACATTGACTTTAAGACCAGTTCAAATAAAAGTGCACATGTTAAAGAAAAAAAAAAACCAAATTAGAGAACTAGAAGAAAAATTGGGAAAAGAAATGAGTGATGCAAGGAAATCATGACAAAAAGAGACAGCATGGAAAGGGGGTACATAAAATTACACCTTAAAATAACACCTTAAATATTAACTCTGTTTGTACTGGCAAAGAATTGGAAGTTGAGGGTATGCCCATCAATTGAGAAATGGCTGAACAAATTGTGGTAAATGTATGTGATGGAACACTATTGTTCTGTAAGAAATCGTGAGGGTTGGGATTTCAGAAAAGCCTGGAGAGACTTACAACAATTGAGGCTGAATGAGATAAGCAGAACCTGAAGAATATTGTACACACTAACAACAACATGGGGTGATGATCAACCTTGATGGACTTACTCACTCCATCATTGCAATAATAAGGGACAATGTAGGGGCTTTGTGATGGAGAATACCATCTGTGTCCAGAGCAGGAACTGTGGAGTTTAAACGAAGACTGAAGATTATTATCTTATATAGTTTTTAAAAGTTGTCTTATGTATTATGTAATTTTGCTGTCTCTAATGTTTTCTTTCTTCCTTTTGGATCTGTTTCTTCTCTCACAATACATTCAATTTTGATCTATGCATATCATGGATGCAAATGTAAAAACTATATCAGATTGCCATCTGTTGAGGGGAAGGAAGGGAGGGAGGGAGAAAAACTGTAAAATTCAAAATCTTGCAAAAAATGATTGACAGAAACTACCATTGTTTGTAATTGGAAAACAAATAAAATATTTATATGATGAAAAATAAAAATAAAATAAAAATAGTACCTCAAAAATAGAATTGGATAAATGGTAAAAAGAGGCACCAAAAATTCCCTGGAGAGTTTGGCTAGTGAATAGATTGTACAACCCCTCCCAATCCTAGCCAATGGGCTGAAGGGGAAGGGGATTAGGGAGGGGCGTGGGGAGAACTCAAATTTTTTTTTAAAAAGATATTATATAAATCAAATTTGTTGTGCTTCCAATGGGGTTCTCTGTTTGTGAGTGGGTCCTTTCTAGAGAGAGTAAATCAACAACTTTCTTTTGCTCAAAAAAAAAAAAAGACATTGGCTAAAATACAAAAAAGGAAAATGATCAATGTTGGAGGGGGTATGGGAAAACTAGGACACTAAAGCACTGTTGGTGAAGTTGTGAACTGATTCTACCATTCTGCAGAGTAATTTGGAACTATGACCAAGGGACAATAAAACTGTGCATACCCTTTTATCCAACAACACCACTACTAGGTCTATATCCCAAAGAAGTCATAAAAATGTGCAAAAATATTTATTTGTTTTATTTTATTTCATTTTTAGGGTTTTGCAAAGCAATGGGGTTAAGTGGCCTGCCCAAGGCCACACAGCTAGGTAATTATTTAGTGTCTGAGGTCGGATCTGAACTCAGGTATTCCTGACTCCAGGGCTGGTACTCTATCCACTTTGCCACCTAGCCACCCCAAAAAATATTTATAGCAGCTCTTTTTTGTACAGGCAAAGAACTGGAAATTCAGGGGATACCAATTAATTGGGGAATAGCTGAACAAATTGTATACATGAATGTGATAGAGTCCTATTATTCTTGTTGAGTCTCCTTTTTGGTGAGTCCTCTTATTCTTATGAAATCATGATTATCTCAATCGATGAAGAAAAAGCTTTTGACAAAATAAAACACTTGTTCCCATGAAAAAACAACAGAAAATGTAAGAATAAATGGAACTTTCCTTAAAATAATAAGTAATATCTATCCAAAATCATCAGCAATGGGGCAGCTAGGTGGCACAGTGCAAAGAGCACCGGCCCTGGAGTCAGGACACGACAAAACTAGGAACTCCATGAACACAATTACAAAACACATTTCACACAAATAAAGCTGGAGCTAAACAATTTGAAAAATATTGCCATAGGTAAACCAAGCCATTATAATAAAATAACAATTCTGCCTTAATTTACTTATTCAAGTTACATACAATCCAGCTACCAAACAATTACTTTATAGAACAATAAAAAGAGAAACAAAAGATCAAGAACGTCAGAGGAAATAACGGGAGAATAGTGGGGATGAAGGGGATTTAGCATCACCAGATCTCCAACTACAATACAAAGCCATAATCAATACCAGCTATATAAAAATTGGTACCATGTTAGTGGTTCAGCATCACAATAACATTAGTCTATGATCCAACTACCGATGTTGAAGAAGCCAGAGCTGATCCACAACATCTTTTAGAAAAATACCAAAAATAAGAGGCGGCTAGGTGGCACAGTGGATAGTACACTGGCCTTGGAATCAGGAGTACCTGGGTTCAAATACGACCTCAGACACTTAATAATTATCAAGCTTGGTGGCCTTGGGCAAGCCACTTAACCCCATTGCCTTGAAAAAAAAATCTAAAAAAAATACCAAAAAATAGATATCCTATTCATCATTAACGGACTGGAACGCTAAAGGAGGAAATCGCTAAAGGAGGAAATCAAAAGATAATTGGAGCAATAGGCAAGTTTGGCCATGGAGTACAAAATTAAACAAGGTAAAACTAACAGAGTTTTCCCAAGATAATTCACTAGTCCTAACAAACACTTCAATAACATTTAAAGGTGATGTTATACATGGACATCACCAGATGGCTAATATAGAAATCAGATTGATGATATACTTTGCAGTCAAATAGTCTATATAGTCAGTTAAAACAAGACCTGGAATTGACTGTGGTTCAATTCATGAGTTTCTTATTGAAAACTTTAGGCTTAAATTGATGAAAGTAGGAAAAATCATTATATCATTTATTTATGACAATAATAACATCTCTAATGAAGATGATGAGGAAATGATGAATAGATTTCAGGGATTCAATCTCATAAAGTCCCTGAAAACTATGAACAGAGGTGCATAATATTTTACAGGAGGCAGCAACAGAAAACATTGCGCCCCCAAAGGAAGGGTAAGAAAGCAAAATGGCTGTTTGATGAAGTTTTACTTTTAGCTAGGGAAAGGGAAAGGGAAAGGGAAAGATAGATCCAACTGAATGCAGAATGAGCAATGCAAGGAAACAGAACAGTAGAATGGGAAAGACAAGAGGTGGTAACAGCTTTTTGCTTAAGGCTTTCCTGGGTGATGGAGATGGATTTTTTACTGCTCTGGGCCTCTCTGTGGGGCAGAGTGAGTGAGAGCTTGAGAGAAAAGAGATCCCGGTTTTCCGGCTCTCACCTTCAGCAGAGAAGTCATATTGTGCCAGACTCTCTTCAGATCCCTCAAGGGAGAAAGAGTCTTGGAAGAAGCCACCACCTTCAGGTCTAACCCAACTTTTGGGCATTTCATTTTGGCCCAAATAAATAGGCTTAACGTGTTTGACTTCTAGCAAGTTCCTTGCTGACTTGGGGGGGGAGGGGAGGAGAAAAATTGGGAACTCAAAATTTTACAAAAATGAATGTTGAAAAGTGTAATTTTTGAAAAAGGCTGGGGGGGGGGCGGGGGAAGAGACCCCCGAGGTCTCTATTTCAGCCTTTAGCGCCGAGGCTGGCCTCGGGTCAAAGCTTCCCCTCCCCCCTCCCCGCCAGGCTGCGCATGCTCACGGGAGAAGCCCCCCCCCCCCAATGGAAAGAGACTGGAGGGAAGACGCGAGAGAAGAGAGCGCTGGCCCGGGCGGAGGGGCCTCGAGGCCGGGCGGGGGTCCCGCCGTCTCCCCCGGGCGGGGGTCCCGCCAGCTCCCTCCGGCCGATCCCTCGCGCCGAGTCCCGTCGCGTGCTCACTGAGGCGCAGCCCCGGAGCCCCGGATGGAGATCCCTCCTCCCGCCACCTGCCGCCCGGAAGTGTCCCGAGGAGCCGCGTTCCCGCCGTCGCCACAATGCCGCGTTCTCCTCGGGCGTGGGCGGGACAAGCGGAGGCCAATGGGACGCGCCTCGGAACGCGCCCGGGCCAATGGGGGGCCGGCGTGCGCGCCACGGGCGGGGATTGTGCGCAGCCGCCGGAACGCGCCGGGGCTGGCTGCTGGCCTCGGCGGGCGTCGCCTCGGCTGGCTCCCCGGCTAGCTTGTGCGCGGGCCCCAGGCGCGGGCCGCAGGCTGCAGGGCGCAGGCCGCAGGGCGAGCCGCGGAGGAGCAGCAGGCGGAGCAGTGCCGAGCCCGCGCCGCCTCGGGCCCGCGGGAGCCGGAGCCGCAGCCGGAGCTGGAGCCCCCGCGGCCGGGCCCGGCTGGGGAGGCGCGCCATGGAGGCCGAGGTGAGCTCCAGCCCGTCGGACTTCCGCACCCGCACGTCGCAGGCCTCCTTCGGCCAGCTGTCCTGGCCCTCCCCGGGCGAGGCGGCGACGTCGCGCACCTCGCTGCTGCAGGCCCTGCGCGGCTCCGACGGCGTCTTCCACTCCATCTTCAGCCCGTACTCGCGCAGCTCCGAGGCCGGCCTGCCCCGGCCGCGGGGCCTGCTCCAGGCCGACCCGCGGGGCCTGCGCCCGGACGACTCCCGGGGTCTGCGCCCGGACAACCCGCGGGGCCTGCACTTGGCGGACCCGCGGGGCCTGCGCCCGGCCGACCCGCGGGGCCTGCGCCCGGCCGACCCGCGGGGTCTGCGGCCGGACGACTCCCGGGGTCTGCGCCCGGCCGATCCTCGGGGCCTGCACTTGGCGGACCCGCGGGGCCTGCGCCCGGCCGATCCTCGGGGCCTGCACTTGGCGGACCCGCGGGGCCTGCGCCCGGACAGCCCGCGAGGCCCGGCGGACTGCCCGGGGACTCCCGGGGCCTGCGCCAGGCAGGCGGACTCCCGGGGCCTGCGCCAGGCGGACTCCCGGGGCCTGCGCCAGGCGGACTCCCGGGGCCTGCGCCAGGCCGACCCTCGGGGTCCGCGCTCGGCGGACCCGCGGGGCCCGCACCCGGACGACTCCCCGGGGACCCGCCCGCGCTCGGCGGACCCGCGAGGCCGCGAGGCCTGCGCCCGGACGACTCCCGGGGCCCGCGCCCGGTGGACTCCCGGGGCCCGCGCCAAGCGGACTCCCGGGGCCTGCGCTCGGACGACTCCCGGGGCCTGCGGGTCCCCTTGCTCCACAAGCCACGCCTCGGTGACGGGCACAGCTCGCGATGCTTCACCCCCGGCGGCCTCTTGGGCACCAGCGAGGCCGGCCCGTCGCTGCTCTCCATGGGCCGCAGCTCCACCACCTTCGACGGGCACCGCTCGCGCAGCTCCCAGGAGCGGGGCTCCCAGGAGCGGCGCCCCGGGAACTCCATCCCGCAAGTCTCAGTCAGCAACGCCACACGGGACGGCCGCACCTCGGGCAGCCTGGCCTCCGGCACCTCGCCGCCGCCGCCGCAGACGTCCGTGAGCTACTTCACGGAGGACCGGGAGGGCTCCGTGCCCCTGACCTCGGTCACCTACAGTGTGATAGAGCCCAAGGACCCCCGCAGCGGTCGGGGCCAGCACCCCGTCCGCAGGAGCACGGGCGGCCACCGCCACCACTCGGGCTACGTGGCCGACGACGAGGGCACCCAGGGTCCCCGTCGGGTAAGAGGACCCCCTCCCACAGACCGAGCCCCGCCCCCTGGACCCCCTCCCCCAAGGATCCAGCGTCTCCACCCTGACCCACAAGGCTCCATCAGACCTCCAGTCTTCCCTCGAGGGCCCCATCGAGCCAGGCCCCACTCCTCCTTACTCTACCAGACTGCTCAGGCTCCGGATCAGACCCTCCTTCTCCCTTGCCTTCCTACCCACCTTGGGAATCCTCTAGACTTCTTTCTACAGCATTTCCTCATCAACAACGGGATCACAGCTGAAGCCTCGGTCCCTTCCAAAAGCTCACTCCAAGGCCAGCCCATGTCAACAGTTGGGGCTCAGTGAAAAGCCCGCTGGTTTTGGAGTCAGGAGACCTGGATTAGGATCCCACTTTTGTTGACCACTTACTGCCTGAGGGTAGATCAGCTTGCTGACTTCTTAGTTTCACCATCTGTTGAACAGGAGGAGCCCAGTCAACTCTTCCTGTCAGGGCCATAGTGGACAGACAATCGAATTGCAAACGTTGATTAAGCTAGATTGACAGTTCAGGGCTGAGGGGAAAAGGAGCAGTGAGCTAGCATTGATTAAAATGCAGAGAGAGAATGGCAAAGCCCATCCAGTGGCACTGACTTCTGACACTTATGGACAAGTCTCTGGACTTCTTTGCTCCAGTCTAGGCTTGGTAACCCTCTTAAGATCTGAAGACTTAAAGTTTTCCTGATCTGTATTATTAGGTGAAGTTTCTCTAACAGGAGCTGCTCAATTCTATATCATATATCCCTCCCATATCTTGTATGTATGTGTCCAAGGTTCTGGATTGAATTGACAAAAGTAAAATAGTCTCTGCCTGCCCTTAAGCAGCTTACAATCTATTGACCAAGAAATGCCATTGAAAAAAAAAAAGTAGCTACTGTGGTGGCAATCACTAGAATTCAATTAGACATTTCTTTTTTTTAAGGTTTTTTTTACAAGGCAACAGGGTTAAGTGACTTGCCCAAGGCCACACAGCTAGGTCATTATTATGTGTCTGAGGCCGGATTTGAACTCAGGTCCTCCTGACTCTAGGGCCAGTGCTGTATCCACTGTACCACTAGCAACCCCTAGACATTTTTTAAACTTCTACAATGTATTTGCCACTACAGCGCTAAGATAAATATGAATAGCACTAACTGCCCTCAAGAAGTTTACATTCTGGAGGTAACAAGCAAGTTAACAGGCAAATCAATTCTCTTCAGGCATTTTATCACACATTTGCTGTGGGATGGGGTCAAGTCCCTACTTTTGATTTAAGTGATTGTGTGACCCTGGGCAAGTCATATCATCTCCAGTTCTCTAGGCAACTGTCTAAGATGACAGGTTGTTGAGAAGTTACAATCTCAACCTCCCAGGCAAATTTCCTATTCCAAAGAATCTCAGGTCTGGTGTCCATTCCTGCTGTGTGTGTGTGGGGGGCATTTTGCTGTGTTTTGAGAATAGGAAGGTAAAATGGAAAAAATCACCCCATCCTTGGTAAACTGTCCTTCATCTTAAGAATGTGGCAAAGTCCTTCTGAACTTTAGTGCTGTTCTTCACTGGATCTGGTTCTCAGGACAAATGGTCCCTCCAAGCCTGGCAAGGATGACTGACCTTAGGTTGTAGTGGGATGGAGGAGATGTTTCCAATAGTGTTCAGAGTGGCCACCATTGTTGGAGAGGAAATGTCCACTAGAGAGGGTCCCAGAAAATGGGAAAGCCCTGATGACCTCAATGGAATCAATTGAAGTTAGGAGACTTGGTTCCCAGCAAGTGCTTCCCAAGGTGACCTAAGAATGTTGCCCTCCTCTCACTGTAAACAACCCATCCCTACCCAGTCCTAGGGACTCATGTGAGTTTCCATAAATGTTTATGGAGCCCTTAACCTGCCAGAGAGCTAGGCATTCATTCTTGTGTGCCTATGGATCTATCTGCATCTATGGTCACCTTAGCACTCATGTGCTTGCCCCAACACCCATCCAGACTTCCAACCTGGAAACCCAAGATAGCTCCCCAAATGTTACTCAAGTGTTTTCCTTTGGGAGTGAATTCTGAAAGAACTGTATATGGGAATCCCCACATTGGCATTATGTTCTTCTGAGCTTTGGGTAGCCCATCTCAGAGAAGAATGGACATCCTCTGGGTTCTGGAGGACCTGTTGGGCATCTCTAACTCATCCCCACCTGACTCTGCCCTGTTCCATTACCTCAGAAATCCCTTAGTTTCCCAGAGCCTGGGCTCTCTCTAACCCATTAGTTAGCATGGGGCCTAGCAAAAATAGGCAATTAATCCTTCTTTGCCTTCTCCCTTTCTTCCTCCCTCCCTCCCTCCCTCCTCCTTTCCCTCCTCCATTCCTTTTCTTTCTTTTCCTCCTTCCCCTTTTCTTTTCTCCTTCCTTTCCTTTTTCCCTTCCTTCTTTCTTCTTTCCTTTCTCCTTTTCTTCCCTTCTTCCTCCCTTTCTTTCAATTCTTAATTCCTCTCTCTTTTATTCCTTCATTCCTCCTTCCTTCCTTCCTTCCTTCCTTCCTTCCTTCCTTCCTTCCTTCCTTCCTATCCCAAGTGCCTACTTAAGTCCTTGCCACAGAGTAGGTACTTAATACATCTTCATGGAATTGTTGAGTGTCTTCTCCAGATAGACTATAAATTTCTTGAGGAGAGGGACTGGTTTGTTCTTATCCTTGTAGCCACCTGCCTGGCACCTGGGAGCTTCTGTTGGGGATGTTTCCTTTAATAACAAAGGGCAGCAACTTTTCATCTCAAAGAGTTCCAGAGAGACTTCCCCAGTGCTGGGGAAGCTCCCCCACCCTGCCCTCTCCATAACAGTCCTCATTGATTTTAATTTCAGATACACAAGAGGTCTGTATATGCCTCAGACATGAAACCGCTGTACAAAATGAAAGGGCTTCTGCGGCCCCCCTGTCCATTCCATGAGCCGGTGCCTCCCCGGCGTTGCCACAAGAAGCCCCCCAAGCCTGAACACTTCTCGGAATTCTTGGACTTCTTGGCTACAGGCCCAGTGCTAGACAGTCTCCAGATGGTTGTGGACGAGGCCTCCAGGAAAGTAACCCACTTGCAGACACAGACTGGCAAGCCCCTGGTCAATATGGACAGGGGCCCCTACCTGAAAACCAAGGAACGAAGGAATCAGCTGGAATCTGCCCGAAGACATCGCAGAAGCCACCCTGGCTTCCATCCTGGCTTCCCCAACAACTATCCATCCAGTTCCAGCTCAGACTCCAACTTATACTACAGGCATGATGTCTGCAGGAGCCCTTCAGATGCTCGTGGCCACAAAAGTGGTGGGATCTTCCTGAACCCCCCATGGTTTCGCGGGAAAGGCTCTTGCTTTGAGAGGCGGAGTCCTGCTTCCCCCCTGCCCCCCATAGGAGAGAAGTTTCAGCTGGAAAGAGATTTGAAGCATATTCTTAGGAAGGTACTGCCCAGTGTGAGAGGGTGGGGGGTTTGCAGAGACTTGAAGAATCTCCTGGGGAGAAACCTGGACAGCACCCAGTCCCTTGTCCCTTTACCTGAGACCACAGCACAGGGGTGGTGAGAAGTAGTGAGAAAATCCATCCTCAGACCCCAGTGGTCATTTGGCCCATGGCCTGGAGCTTACGAACTTGCAGGACCCTAACTTCTGTCCTTCTTCCTTTGCAGAAAAGCAAAGACCCCATGTCGTCCCAAAAAGAGGACTTCTGCTTCTGGAAAAGGTCCTTGGATCCACTGGATCTGGTCTTGTCCAAGGAGCAGAGGCTGGCATGTCTAGCCAACCTCCTGGATCCTGTTCCAAGAAAGTCTTTGGAAATACCCAGGCTGCTGGAGGTCTTAAGCGTCTTGGAGAAAACCCAGAGGACCAAGGGTTCCAGTCCACTGGAGAAGGGCTGCCCTCCCTGGAAACCCAACCCACCTCAGGGGCCTAGCCCAACCCAGAAATCCAACCCGCCTCCAAGGCCCAGCCCAACCCAGAGGTCCAACTCAACCCAGATGCCTAGCCCAACACAGAGGTCCAACCCACCTCTGAGGCCCAGCCCAACCCGGAGGTCCAATTCAACCCAGATGCCCAGCCCAACCCAGAGATCCAACTCAACCCAGATGCCCAGCCCAACCCAGAGGTCCAACTCAACCCAGATGCCCAGCCCAACCCAGAGGTCCAACTCAACCCAGATACCCAGCCCAACCCAGAGGTCCAACTCAACCCAGATGCCCAGCCGAACCCAGAGGTCCAACCCACCCCCAAAGCCTAGACCAACCCAGAGGTCCAACTCAACCCAGATGCCCAGCTCCATCTGTCTGCCTAGCCCAAATTCTATCCCCAGCCCTCCGTCACTTCCCTGCATGGCCAACAAGGCTTCCCAGACAGAAAATGCCTCTACCAGGAGGTGCAGCTCCTTGAAGACTAACCCTGTGCCACAGAGCAATGCTCTAGAAAAGGGCATCCAGACAGAGGTCGGCTGTACCACTGAAAAGCCCAGCCTCATGGATCAAGAGCTGTCTTCCATCAAGCAGGAACTGGAGAAGGACCTGTTAGAATTGCTGCTGAACTCCCTGAATTCCAATGCAACCACAGCCTCATCCTTGTCCTCCTCCTCCCAAGACCTGTCTTCCAACTGCTCCGCCAAAGAGCCTTTCCACATGATGGACTTTCTGGCCGAGCACCAGCTCTTCCCTGCCCTGCAGGATGTGGTGGCCAAGGCTGTGCTCAAGTTGATCCTCGCCCAGCGCCAGGATGGGGTCCCCCTCTTCCCAATGCTGAACAATAACAACAACCGCTCAGATCCTGCAGTGCCACTCCCGCCAGAAGTAGAGTTTGAGGAAGAAGAGGAAGAAGAGGTGGATGCAGATGTGGATGGAAATATGGATGTGCCACTGCGTATGGATTCCAACCTGAAGTTGTGGGATCACGCCCCTCACAAGACTGTGTGGTACCTCTCAGATACCACTTCTTCCAAAACTGAGAGTAGATTGTCCAAGAGCCAGGATCCCAAGGGCAAAGAGCAGCGGGACCCATTGTCACCCCCCAAGGTGTCTTCACTCTGGCATCATCGCAAAGAAAAAGAAAAGGCAGAAGAGGACCAGAGCAAAGCCAAGCTTCAGGCAGAAGTCAAGGCCCAGACTCAAGAGGCCAGATCCCTGGCTCACATCAAAGCCAGAGTCAGAAAGGATTCCGAGAGTATGAGAAAGGTATCCCCCTACTGGTGAGGCTTAGGAGGCTGGAGGGGGTGGGAGGAAATGTCTTAGAGGAAGGGTCCAACTCCCTCCCCCCAACAACAGCCTCATCCTTGCAACTTCCTGAGAAGAAAGGGACCAAACGACCTCTCAGCTAAGGACACCCACACCTTTCTTTTAAGATGACTTCTTCCTCCCTTCCTCCAGCTGCTCCCCAATTCTTTGTGTCTCATTTCCTGTCTAACCCAGTCTGCTGAAGGGAAGAGGGCAGACAGTGAAACTGAGGCTCCCTAAGTCCCCTAGGCCACAGTTCCATCTCTCCTCCTCATCCCCACCTTTCCCCACTCAGGACTCCTACAAGGAGGATTGGGCATCCAACCTGCCTTGAAGGAGGAGGTGGCAGTGGGAGAACAAATTCCCCTATCTCCACCTAGACAGTTCACAAACACCAATAAAGGTTTTCTTATTTTTTAATCAGTTTTTAAAGCAACTTTTTAAAAAACAAAAACAAAAAACCCCACAAACTTTAATCTTCTAAAGAATTCCATTACAAGCTCCAGGTCAAGGCCTTTGGATCTTCTGGGTGGCAGGGCATAGATGAAGCTGAGAAGGGAAAAGGTGATGGTAAACACTTTTGATAAGTCCTGGAGTTCAGGTAGAATTAGGAGGTGAAGATGATTCAGCAGAGAAGTTGTTAGAGTTGTCTGCTCTGGCCCCCTGGTCAAACAAGGGAAGGACTCGGGTCCCTTGGGGTCATGAGTCAAGCTTTCCTCTGTCCAATAGCTCAGGGTGGGAAAGCAGGGGGAAGTGAAAGCAGGCTCTCTAAAGGGCACAGAAATTTAGAAAACTGGGGATCCCAACGGTCCATGACCTAGTGCCAACCAGTCTTTCTGATGCACTCACTGAACCTGGATGTTGGTCTACTGCAGGCCAGAATACACAGGGGGTGGCTCTTTGGGTCATACTCAGAATATGTGACTGTGCCCAGTGTGTATTGATTCTGATGAGCATAACAAGAATGACTGGCATAACAGGCATGCTCATGTGGTATAGGAATGATGGCTTTGGTGAATGGAATGGCACTGAAGTGATCAGTGTAATCCAGGAATTTCCAAAGAGTTAAAAGACTATGCAATCTAACATCTCCAATAAGGGCTTCTCCAGCTTCTCTACGTCTAGGGCAAGGGAGGGGGGAAAAGAAGGATGAAATGAGAAGGGATGAAGGAAGAAAAGGATGAAAAGAATAAAGGAAAGAAGAGAAGGAAGAAAGGAATGGAGAGGGGAAGAGAAGGAAGAATTTGTCTACAATAATCTATGTGCCAGGTTCTATAGTAAATTGTAAGGATGATCTCCTTGGATCCTTAAAACGCTGGGAGGTGGGTACTTGTAGGATGCTAGAGGCAGCCCCTGCCATATTGGAAGAGTTTTCATTCTAAGCCTCAATGGACCTTCCCCAATGGCTCCTGATTCTGCCTTCTGGGGCCAAGGTCTGGTTCCTTCTCCACACACTTGAAGACAGCTTTCCTACCCCAGTCTTCTCCAAGGTCAATATCCAGGGTTACTCCAGTAATCCTCATGTGGCATGAACTCAAGGCTTTTGACCATCCTGTTTGCCCCTTGTGAGTATTCTCCAGCTCATCACACTCCCTATCAAAATTTGGCGCCCAGAATCGAAGGCAGGGTATGAAAGGGGTGGGGGTATGTGGCATCTTTTTGGAGTGTCTGGTGTGTTGGATGGGTTGGGGTTGACACATGGTGAGTTTGGCAGGAGTGGTGGTGTAACACGAACAATAGATATGGCCTTGGTGACTGGACTGAATAGCGCTGAGTGTGTCCCAGAAGAGCGGTAGGCTTGATGAGAGAGCGCTGTGTTGGGTGTGGTGGTAAGAGTTGAGGCTGTTGGGTATGACAGTAATGTTGGGATTAGCAGGAGAGTCGAATGTATAAGGAGCAATCATTTGACAAATGTGTAGCATATTTGGGTGTGGCAGGATCGATGGATGGGATGAGAATGATGTAATGTGTGTGTGTGGCAACAGTGATGGATGGGACTGGTACTTGGCTGGTTGTGGTCTCCCTGGTATAACAGCTCTCCTTTTCCCCCCCCTGGGCTGCTGCCTAGATCAGGTACCAGAAGTTGAACAAGACCCTCGAGAAGCTGCCCCCTGTAATCTCTGACAAGTACCACAAGTCCCTCATGTCTCACTTCTCACTCCTCAACCCCAAGAAGGGGCACATGATGCAATTCCTCATGGACCAAGCAATCAAACTTCTCCTCTGCAAGTACAACTATGAGAAGGGCCTGGCAGAGAAGCTTGGCTTCATCTCCTTCTCTGTTACTGACACTCTCATGGACCTCATCCTTGGCTTCAAGAAACTCAAGGGCTCATCTATCCATCTCTCCTCTCAGATTGACTGGCCCTGCATGTTGGAGAAGCTGGAGAAGGCAAAGCAGATATCTCTCATGGCACCCTTCCAAAAGATAGGTAGCACCACTGCCCCATTCATCACTAAAACCCCCACTACCCCCCCAACCACCACCACCACCACGTCATCCTCCAGTCGGCACTCCCCTCAGCTTTCCACCAAGTCTTCAGTCAAGTCCTCTCGTGGGACATCTGCCAGGTATTCTAAGCCCTCCACACGGCCATATGGGTCATCTGGGACTTCCATTCCCACCACAAGTAGGTCCTCCTTTATTCCTGCTAAAGAGAGTCAAGGTCGGAGGCCCAGGAGATTGTCCAAGGACTCCTTTGTGGGTTATTCCAAAAGAACTCCATCAAAATTCTCTGAGTCCTCAAAAACCCCAAGAGTTTATTTTGAGGAGAAATTTGAAGAGAAAGATGAGGACGAGGAGGAGCATGAGGAGGAAGATGAGGATGAGGAGAATGAGGAAGAGAATGATGAGGATGAGGAAGAGGAATATGAGGAGGAGGAGGAGGATAAGCTTGAGCTTGAGCAAGCACATGAGCAGGAGGAAGTGATGGAGGTGGAGGAAGAGGAGGACCACGAGGAGGAGGAGACTAGAGATAAGGATGAATATGAGGAGGAGGAGAAGTTTGTTGAGTGTAAGGATGAGGGCACAGGGGAACATGAATATTTTAAGGCCATGGAAATGGAAAATGCTGAGGAGGCTAAACCTGAAGATAGTGCAGATTATAAGAAAACTGATGAGTCTCTTGAGAATACTGAGGAGGCAAGGTGTCTTGACTAGTGTAGAGGCCTCTGCACTGTCCTTACCCCACCCCTCTGTTTCTAATAAAGTTAATTTAGGTTACTTCCCTGCTCCTCACTGCCTTGGTCGGCTACAGTTCGGGGACCTTGGAAAGAGTGTCAGATGGTCAATCACCTCCAAGCATGTATTGTTTCCTATGTGTTCTCTGTGGGGCTCAGGAGAGGAGGAGCCTTTTTAAATGGTCCCTATTCTCAAGATGGTTACATTCTAAAGGGTGGACAATCGATGCCCATGTCATCTGGGGTTACCAAAAAATTATCCTCTCAAGGGAGAGAAACTGGATCCCCACTCTGCCTCCTCTTAGTATCTAATGTGGTGGACACATCTCTACCCTTTGGAGCTTGGGGTTCCTCCTCTGGACATCTGAGTCCAGTGACACTAGACCCCAGGCCTTTCCCCTTAGAAGACAAGACCCGCCATGGATTGGCCAGCCGTGGTCTGAGGAGGGGGTATCAGGAAAGATGGAGTGGGTGAGGTCAATGTGTGGAAGTGGAGAGAATTCATTTCTATCTCAGATGCTGTGTGACCCTTGTTTTCTCCTCTGCAAAATGAGGATTAAAAACCCATCTCGCAGGGCTCTTGTGAGAATGAAGTGAGAATACATGGACTGGAACTTGTAAACTTCAAATGGGTATGAAAATATTGCCTATCCTTGTTTTTTGTTGTTAAGGTTAATAATAAACGTCCCCCCAGAAGCTTGGGTTCAAGAAAAAGGCTGAAGACAGCCTAGGATTCCAGACTTGGAAAACTGTTTGGGTCTTCATACATTCATTCATTCCTTCATCTTGATGGAATTTAAGGAGGCTAGCTTTCTCTAAAACAAGGTGCACCTATTCTGTTGCTAAATTGATCTGATCACCAGGAAACTGTCTTCACATGAAAAAATGACCTCTCAATCACCTTATCTCGAGGCACAGAAATAAGGCAAAAAAATAAAAGGGTAAAATTCATTGTTTATAGCCAGCAGCCCCAGAGGCTGTATCAAAGGATGATCCTCTGAGAGCCCCTCTGATGATTCCTGTGTGTATCACTGTGTGACCAACAAGAAGGTGGTCTCTGGAAGGAGCTTGGAAAGGAAGCTGGAGTCTTCCTAGGAGGATGACCTGAGATATGCTAAAAATGACCAAATTAGAAAAAAGCATCTCTCCTCTTAGGGCCCATTTGGGATGGTCTCATCCATTAGTGGCCAACCTCATGAGATGTAGACAATTCACTTTTTAATGGTTCATGTGATTGAAACCCAGTCAGATAATTCTAAACAGGCACTGATTGTCCTCCCACACTTCTGGCTGCCCAAGGGTTGGAAAGTAGTTGAATGGGAATAAAAGCTGGGCCAGGGTCTAGTCATCAGGGATGACCCAGGTTTGGTGCAGTATAGTCAGAAATTTAAGACAGGCTGGAGGGATACTCTCAGGTCAGAGGAGGGAACCACAGGAGACCCCAGAAGACAACAGAGTGGCCTGGCAAAGGTGCAGAGATGGGGTTACACTGACCAGCAATCAGGGATTGTCCACTTTGGGGCCTTAGGCTAGTAGTCAAAGTCCCTTTAAGTCTAGTCTCTGACCTGTTGTCAGAGATACTTTAAGAAGGATCTCCTCCTCTTCTTTCCATGAAGCCCTAGAGCAGCCAACCCTAACCTCACCCAATCCAGTTTCTCCCACACCACCTTGTCCCCTTCTCACCTCCCCCCAACCAAGGGGATCCAGTCACTGGAGCATCTTCAGTCTCTCCTTTCCATTTCCTCTTTGGAGTCCTACATCCTGAAGTGCCCAACAAGGAGCAGTGGGTGGGAACTGTGGAGAGTCATCAACCTTGATCTGAGGAAAAAACCACCTTAAAAATGTACACTGTTCAAGTCCCTTGCTGGGAGACTTCCAGTGGAGGCCAGGGGACCAGACTCTTGATCAGAAAGGGAGTGGGGGCCTTCCAGTGGAGGCCAGAGGGCCAGATTTTTTTTATCAGAAAGGGAGTGGGGGGCTTCCAGTAGAGGCCAGGGGGTTAAATTCTTGATCAGAGAGGGAGTGGGAAGACATATTTTCTGACAGGGAGATGCTGTTACTCTGGCTTCCCATGGAATCCATCCAACCCTTGGTGATCCTGCCTTGGAACCCTTCTCTTGTTCAGGGCACCCCCCCATTAGGATGTACTTTTCTTTCTCTGGCATATCTCTACCCCTGCCCATCATCACTTGGGGGCTTCTCCCTGTTTAAAGTCCAGTTCAGAAGCCACCTAGTTCCCCTAAGAACCGAGGGACTGCAGGGACCAAGATTTCTTAGTGGCTCCCTGGTACCTTCAGGATACTATGGAAGCTCTTCAGAATGACATTAAATCCGCCCCCCCCCCATCCAGGCTCCACTACTTCCTGGGGCAGGGAGGGCCCCTAGAAATGAAGAGTAGCCCTCCCTCTGTACCCTATACTGGCTTCTGGAGCTGTCCTGGACACCACAGATTGGAGACCCACAGCCAGGTCTTCCTGGCTCCATGATTGCTCTCTGCCTACCAGGCCATATGGCCTCTGTCAGGCTAGCCTTTCCAGGCAAATGGCTTGAGTATCACAGATGGGGCAATGAGTAGAAGACAAGCCCTGGAGTCAGGAGGATCTGAGTTCAAATTCAGCTATGTGACCTTGGGTAAGTCAATTAACCCTGATTGCCTCACATCCAGGATCATTTCCAGTCATCCTGGTTCCTATCTGGCCACTGGACCCAGATGGCTCTGGAGGAAAAAGGGAGGTTGGTGACTTAGCACAGCTGCCCCCCACATATACATACACACATACACACACTCAAATCCAGTTCATGCGTTTGTCATGGCATCATCTCCCTGAAGTCATGGTCTTCTTTGAGAATGAAAGACATGCAATAATTTGGCTAAAGAAATTCATCTTTTCCCCAATAGGAATGGAGGAACTAAAGAGGTTGAAAAAGCAAAAGAGTAAGGGGTTCAGAGGGAGGGTAAATTAAGGGAGGCAGTGGTCAGTAGCAAAACACTCCTAAAGAGGAGAAAATTTGAAAAAAGACAAATTTAAAAGAATAGGCTGGAGGGAAATACCAGTTATATCTATGAAGGTGAATAGGATAAATGCAGGATTATCTTTCAGCTGAAATAAGAGGCCAGGGTAACCACTATGACCTTGGAAAAAGCAAAAGCAAAAAAAGACCCATTAAAAGGGAAATTACATTTTGCTAAAAGGTACCAAAGATATCATCAATACTGACCATAAATGTACCAATGGCATATTATCTACATTCTTGAAGGAAAAGTTAAATGAGTTACATTAGGCTGTTCCCCTTTCCCCATCCTAACCTTCCTCCTTTGCACTGGCCTCTGGAATGCTGCCTCCACACTTAGTCTCATATTGTCTTTTTATTTGTTGTTTTTACAAGGCAGTGGGGTTAAGTGACTTGCCCAAAATCATACAGCTAGGTCATTATTAAATGTCTGAGGCCAGATTTGAACTCAGGGACCCCTGACTTCAGGGTTGGTGCTCTATCCACTGCACCACCTAGCTGCCCTACATCTTAAATCTTTTGATTTCAGGCTACTTCCATCTTCTGGCTCTCATGAAAACCTGGCCTTTCTCCCCTTTGAGCCCTGGTTGCTCCACTCCTACCCCAATTCACTGGAGACAGGAATCCTCCTTGCTCCTCATTGTCACCTCCAGGCTCTCTACCATCATTGCTAAGTGACTTCTTCACCTTTGAGGTTGACATTACCCATACCAAGGAAGTCTTTAGCAGGTGCACCATTGTGTTTGACCCCAGCTTTGCTCAACCACGGATGAGTAGGGCCAAGGCACAGGTGGTGGGAGTGATTCAAGGCAGAGGCGAAATCCGGGTTGGGATCCAGGGAGAAAAGGATAGCAGAATTGACCTGCTTGATTCATGGAAGGGAAGGGAAGGGAAGGGAAGGGGGGAGGGAAGAGGTAAGGGAAGGGCAGGGGGAAGAGAAGGGGGGAGGAAAAGGGAGGGAGGAAGAGAAGGGGGAAGGAAAGGGGGGAGGGAAAGGAAGGGAAGGGAAGAAGGGACAGGAAGGGAAGAAGGGAAGGAAGAAGGGAAAGGAAGAGAAGGGAAGAAAGAAAAGAAGCCAGTATAGGTGTGATGATCTGTGAGAGGACTGAAGGGCGGAGGCATGGAGATCTGAGAACAAGGAGCTTGGAATGGAGTTTGTTGCAAGCAGAGGGAGAGGTGGAATGACAACAAATCATAACCAGAAAAAGTAATTTCACACTTCATGAATATAGAAGTGTGGTGCATTGTGGGCACACATGGATATCCATACTGGCAAAGTTGAACGTTTTCAAAACCTATATCCCTCGCCAAAAGGCTGCTTTTTTACAACTGTGGGAAATGGAATGTTAGTTCTCCTTCAATTAACTACAAATGTCTAGAAATGCAGAAACTTGCCCTGTCTTCCGCATGCTTTAATCCAGAAAAATAACGATGCTTCCTCCTTTAGCCAAGAGAGCGTAAGGATGATGCTTTTGGCAATCAGTTGTGCAACCCAGTAGACTGGCCTCCAAGAACCTTCCGGGATGGTGAATGCTTTCCTCATCCTTATTTATGTATAAATAGGTGCTATCATTTTCATAATGGGCTTTACCTATAGGGTCATGGTAAATCTTAGATCTGGGGTATCATGTGGAAGACTATGCTCCTTCCCCTCCTCTCTAGTTCCCTGTGGATTAAAAAAAAAGAGTTTTTAACACAGACTGGCTGCTATTCTGGAAGTTTGTTTTAAGAAAATGGGACTCAAAATAGAGGTATTTGTGCTTGGGTATTTTATAGGTGAGACAAGTAAAAATCAAGGATTAATGTAAAATATATCGTTGAATTGAAAGGGATACTATGGAAATTTGAAATTTTTCCTGTAAAGTTTATATGAGACGTCTGTCCATCTAAAATATTGATTTATATATTTTAAATCTTGGAAAATGTCTTGTTCCTCACCATGCAAAGCAGGAAGTTATTTGAAAATGTTGTGCTGAAGAAGATCCCAGGGCATTTGAGTTCATTTAAGTAGGTAAACTCATGTTAATGTGCTGAGTTTGTCTCAAGCAGATCCCCAGTCTAAATGAAAAGAATGCTTTAAAATGTTATATTCTGTCTAGTCTTTTGGGTTCAGGATTTAATCAGAAAAAGATATATATATATATATATATATATATATATATATATGCATACATTTCCATATCTACATTTTATATCTATATAAAATTATATATTTGTATGTAGATTTTTAGATAGCTATAAATATAGATAATATATGTGTTTGGATCCAGTCCCATACTAAAATGTTTTTAAATAGTATAGTGACCTGGCTTCAGTCAGAAACCTCACAAAGATGAACTCTCCTTTAGAAATCATTTAGTAGGGACGGCTAGGTGGCGCAGTGGATAGAGCACTGGCCCTGGAGTCAGGAGTACCTGAGTTCAAATCCAGCCTCAGACACTTCATAATGACCTAGCTGTGTGGCCTTGGGCAAGTCACTTAACCCCATTGCCTTGCAAAAACCTAAAAAAAATCATATAGTAAAGCAGGGTGGTGCAGTGGATAGAGCACTGACTCTGGAGTCAGGAGGATTAGTTCACCACATGCATATGAAGAAGAAAGGAATATATGTGTATGTCTATGTCTATGTATATTAGAAATTAAGCTTGTTGAATGGCTAGGTGGTGCAGTGGATAGAGCACGGCCCTGGAGTCAGGAGGACCTGAGTTCAAATCTGGCCTCAGACACTTAATAATGACCTAGCTGTGTGGCCTTGGGCAAGTCACTTAACCCCATTTGCCTTGCAAAAAAACCCTAAAAAAATAATAAGAAGAATATATCTTTGTACCATGCAGTTTCCCCTATGTACTAAAAGAGGGATGATTATCTGGATTAGGAAATGACCGCTATTCTATCTTCATATTTCTGTACAAAAGGAAACATTCTAAATTATTTTGCTTATGATTTATAAGGTTCTTAAGAGAATTAGCTGAGGTACAAAGAAAATCTTATAATCCTCAAAAGAGATTTTTAGAAACAACTAGTTACAACTCCATATCAAGAATTTTCTGCGTTGAATCTGCAACAAAATTGGGGTATACTTCATAAATTTGTTTTTCCCCAAAGATGTATTACTTGCAAATACAAGCCTGCATCATCTGATGACATATTCATATGTGAGTTAATTTGGAGGTGAACTGTGAGATTATTTCTAGAGGTTGTTAAAGTATATAATGCGTTTTGTGCTAACGATAATGTTCCCTGTATTCAACAAAACCTCTTTTTGACTCAAGGAAGGTGATATTTGGAAATTGTATGATAAAATTGGTAAAAGTCCCTTATGTGAGATGATCCCTGTAGACTAATTTAATACATTACATTGCTATCAACAGCTATTTTATCCAGTATATGTTAAATAATGATATCCTGAGAACCCTGTATTATGAAGTTCCTATTGTTAGATTTGTTATTTTGGTGTCGATTTTTTGTTCTCGACAGAGAGAGAGAGAGAGAGAGAGAGAGAGAGAGAGAGAGAGAGAGAGAGAATGAATGCTAACCTACTCCCATGTTTAGTGGTGCTCTTTTGGCATAACTGATAAACCCCTCTAGGTCAGGAGGGAAGAGGGTCTTTGTTTCTTTGTTGAAGTTAATTTTTTTTTTTTTTTTTTTAGTTTTTGCAAGGCAATGGGGTTAAGTGGCTTGCCCAGGGCCACACAGCTAGGTCATTATTAAATGTCTGAGGTCACATTTGAACTCAGGTCTTCCTGACTCCAGAGCCGGTGCTCTATCCACTGTGCCACCTAGCCTCCCCCTTTATGTTTATTTTTAATTTTTTTTTTTAGGTTTTTGCAAGGCAAATGTGGTTAAGTCACTTGCCCAAGGCCACACAGCTAGGTCATTATTAAGTGTCTGAGACCGGATTTGAACCCAGGTCCTCCTGACTCCAGGGCTGGTGCTTTATCCACTGTGCCACTTAGCCGCCCCTCCCCTTTATGTTTATTTTAAACATGATTAATAATCGGCACGAATTTACTAAGATTGTTTTTATAAAATCTATATCTAGATGCAGTTTGGGATGTCAAATCTCTAGTTATCAAGAAGCAAAATACTTGTGCATCATTGATAAAATAAGTGATTTTTCTGTGATAATATATTGTTGTTGCCATATATTATAGTCACCACATGGCATATTTTGATCCTCTAAAGCTAAATTCACTCTGATTATAGAAAATTATTCTTTTTTTTGTTTGTTTTTGCAAGGCAATGGGGTTGTGACTTGCCCAAGGCCACACAGCTAGGTCATTATTAAGTGTTTGAGGCTGGATTTGAACTCAGGTCCTCTTGACTTCAGGGTTGGTGCTGTATCCACTGTACCACCTAGTTGCCCCCTAGAAAATTATTCTTGAAGGCCCATGTGGGATGTTTCATAGGCTTTCTATCTGTGTCTTATCCCAGGTATGATCATCAGAGAAATTTATGTTGGACTAATGATCTACGATGCCAAAAACCTTTTGGAGTTTGGACATGAATACTGTGGGTAACAGCCCCATTGGGAAAGGTTAGGAGAACAACTGTTTAACAAGCTCTAAGTTTGGATTCTCCTAATTCAGTTTCCCAGCATGACAGTGAAATGTCTCACCTGGTAGACTTTAAGTCTGGGCCAAGGCATTTGACCATCCGTATGACTTTAACTGGAAAGTGACATCTAAATAAAAAAGGGAATTTCCCCCTTTCCTTATGTCCCTGGTTCTTTATAGCAAATTTCTGTAATCATGTTAGGTGGTCAATATAAGAATAATAATAATTCAAGTATAAATTTTTATGGCTATTTTATAACAGGGAGGTTCGTGTATGGCTTTGCCACCTGTTCTCAGCTTCATATTCCTGTGGGAAGTAAAGACCTTTAACTTTTCAAAATGCTAAGGGTATATTTAAGCAACAGGATAAAGATTTTGTGAAATCAAGGTCTGTTTTAAGGGAAGGAATATTAGTCAACTTAGTCTATCAGAAGAAAGATGACCTGTGGTCTATTTAATACCTATTTTTTTCAAGAGAAGTCCATTTTTAGTTGAGTTTTTAA
Organism: Macrotis lagotis; assembly: GCF_037893015.1. Classification (NCBI taxonomy): domain Eukaryota; kingdom Metazoa; phylum Chordata; class Mammalia; order Peramelemorphia; family Peramelidae; genus Macrotis; species Macrotis lagotis. The sequence continues at coordinate 697,544,508 of NC_133666.1, forward strand.
AATTTATTTTCATCATTGACAAGGCGTTAAAACTGCTCTATGTGTCAACTACTGGCTACACACTGTTCTAAAATGGTTATCAAATTATACGTTATAAATGCAAGTTAATTTGGCAGTTTTAAATGAATTCACTTTTGTAGTAGAATCCTTAGTCTTGTGGGAATGTTTTTTGCTAGTGGGACAGCATCGTCCAAAAGGGGGAAATAAATGAATAATGCCCAGTATAAAACTGGGTTTTTAAAACTGCTTTATATAAGGTCTATTTGATGAGCTCAGAAGAACAATAACACCTGGTTTTAAAACAAAGACATTTAAAATATTTTTTAATCTCTGGAGAAAAAAAATCATTTAGAAGATTTTCCAAGCTCCTTAAGCTTTCTCCATAGCTTTTGTAGACCTCACCATGTTACTATTACCCGTCCTAGAAAGTCCGCCCTTCCCCTCTTCATCACAACTTCCCGTGCTTCAGCCTTCCTGGATTGTTCCTTGCTCCCATTGACCTTCTGCCCCTCAGGACTTCCTCAGGCCATTGCCCCTGATCTGATGATACTCTCCTTCCTCTCCCACTTAACCCTAGGGTTAGCTGTGCCAACTATCGTCTGATCCCCAACCTCTGTGTCTGTCATCCATCTTCTCTCGCTGGACCTCCGTCCTGGATGTCTCTCATTATCTACTTCCTTGGACCCTCCTCACAAGATGCTGAACAAAGGGGAGGGAAGTCTCACCACTGTACAGATGGGGTATTTTATAAATTCATCTTGTCCAACATCCACTAGGCCCCCACTCTAGCAAGGCAGAATGTTTATCCCCATCTCATTTCTACAGTTTTTCTCAACCTTTTATTCCTTTCTTGAGCCCCAAAACACTTTCTCTCTTCTCCCCAGATTCAAGAAGTGAGCTCAGTCCTTCTTCTGTCTCTTCTGATGATCTCTTCATTCTCATCCTTCTTACCTTTTCTAGGTCACACTGCTGACTTCTCTCCCTCTCTGATTCTGTCTCTTTCTCTGATCCTCTTTATATACATACATACACATAGATAGATAGATAGATAGATAGACAGATAGATATGGTTCTTCTCCCTCATTATCAAAAAAGATCAAAATGATATCACTATGATTGAGATAAATGACTGGTTGATCAGATCAATACGAGAGTGGAATGCTCTACCCCAAGTTGGGCACAAATAGTCCCTGTGAACACCTGGGTGGTTCTTCTAAACTTAGTTATTTCAGGTTCCCTTTGAGCTGCTTCCATTCTGCCTTCCTCACAGAGCACAGCCCCCTCAATGATGAGGGCCCGCCATGCTGGGCAGTGCAGGGCCAAGGTCTCCCATGCCACACAATCAGTTCTAAAGTTCTTCAATGAGACCTTCAGGGTCTCTTCTGACTCTCTTATGAGTACTTGCCCCATATGAGTTCTCTATAAAATAGTTTTTAGGGGCAAGCATACATCTGGCATTCTAACAGCATGTCCAGTCCCTCGTAGTTGCCCTCTCTGTAGTGCTGTTGGAATGCCTGGTAGTTTAGCTTGAGAAAGGAGCTCTGTGTCAGGGATCTTCTGCCTTGTGATCTTCAGAATCTTCCTAAGACAATTTAAATGGAAGTGACTCAGTTTCTTGACATGGTTCCAGTGGTTTGTCCAGGTGTCACAGGTGTATAGCAAAGAGGTCTGTAGACCTTCAGTTTGGGAGTCAGTCTAATACCTCTTCTCTGCCATATATATAAGTAAATCTATATAAATATATATCAGGAAAATACATATATATACACACACACATATATATATATATATATATATATATATATATATATATATATTCAATATTATCTATCTGGTAAAGGTTAGGTTATTAAGGGATTTGAATGACAAATGGTGGCTTTTTATTTGATCCTGGAAGTTTAAGGGCCTACCCCCAGAGATTTGAAGAAAGCAGCTGTGGAATAATAAATTGTTTAGGGAGGTATAAGATTGCCCAAGTAAGATCGTAAATGTAGCAGCTGATCTAATGAGCACAGTCCTGATGTGCCAGGGTCATGTTGCCCTCTTTCTTTCCAGTTTTCTTACACTTTATTCCATCTCTTGGTTCTGGGCATTTCCTGTAATTGTCCCCCAGGCCTGGAAGGCTCTTCCCCTTCAGCGCTACTTTTTAACCTGCCCTGCCTTCCTTCAAGTCTCAGCTCAAAGCCCACCATCTTTAGGAAGCCTTTCCCCATCCTTCTTCATTCTAAGGCATTCCCCATCTTGATGATTCCCAATATATCCTGTCTCTGTCGTCTACTGATCTCTAGGGTACTGCCCATCTCCCTTCCACCAGTTCTGGGCCTGGCTCCCACTCGTTCTTTTCTCCCCTGCTGCTACATTTTACCTGAGGGGACTTCAGAGGTCCCATATTGCTAATCCCGCAAAACGTCTCAATTTTCCAGTTCCTCAACTTGATCATTTCCCATGATCTACACTCCAGCCATCATCCAAGCCTGGCATGGACTCCGTCTTCTCACTGTACATTCATAAGATCTAAGATATTCCCAAGTCCTGTGACTGAGATACCATAGAACTCAGTTACTATGGAACCTAGTGATGGACTGATCACAGAGACATTTCAGTTGGGTTCAACAAACAGAGGTCTCCTTGTCTGCAGCCTCACAGAGTTCTCTTATGTCATCCCATCAGTCCAACATATATTAGCATCTCCTATGGAAGGACTGGAGAAACCAAAGGGAACTTAAACTCTTCAAGATATAGTTCTAGCATTACTTTCCAACTGTTAGCACCTTTCCTCCCAAATCTCATCTATATGTGTGTGTAGATTTCCATATAGTTAGCTCACTCAATCGACCGATCTATTGATCCTAGGCGGCTTGTGAGAATTTTTATCCATTATATTTGTAGTATCACTAACACCTTGTAATCACATAGTAAGTGTTTGCTGATTGAGCAATGGATCAGCAGCCAGCGGAGTTCCTCCGACAGCATTTTGGTGCCTGAGGAACAATGAGCTGGGTGCAGTCTTTCAAGAAGCAGTTTATTAAGCACCAGCTGCACACCAGACACTGTCCTCAGCATTTCAGGGACGAAGAAAGGCAAAAAACACATTCCCTCCCCTCTAGAAGTCTATGTTGCCTTGAATGTGGCAAGCAGCAGAGAGCTTCTGGAGATTCCAAACTGCTCTTGGAAAGACACAAACTTTCATCTAATATCCATGTTCTCCCAGGAGGGCTTGAGGAGAGATGAGAGAAAGAGATGACAATCTCCAAAGCTTCAAAGGACATGGGAGAGGTGAAGAGTGAACCCAGCATCCTGCCCAGATTATTTAGGTTTTGTGTCCAAGAAGTCACCCAAATGGTGACTGGAGATGAATGGTAGCCAATCATGTAGCCAAAGAAAAGAGGAATACAGGTGGAGCCCAGGGCTCATAGCACTCATCTGCTCATAGAAATGACCCCACAGAAGCCCTGGATCAGTTTGGGTGGTCCTCCTGAAGACTTGTAAAAAGACACGGACAAAAATTGCCCGGAAGGAGAGGTGGGTGAATGGAGATCAGCACCAAAGGAGGAAAACCCCTACAGATCCACTCTAGATCCTATGCCCATCAACTCAGTCGGGTAAGGAAAGCTTCTTTTCCTGGTCTCTCTTTCCCTCAATCTCGATCCCTCCCAACCCAACACATAGGCTGGTTCTCAGTTGACTCAATTGTTCAATGGTTTAGAGAAACAGGAAGCTCTGGCCACAGACCTTTGTCATAGATCCTGTCCCCTCTCTTTGTAGTTTGGTGCTACCAATTACTCTGCCCACTGGAGATTCAAGCACATGCCTGGCTGTTTGTGAAGGAATGGGCTCCTAGCCTAAGGCAGAGAGGGCTTCAATTGCCACATGGGTCAACTCTGTCCTTTCTTGATCCAGAGGTCAAGTAGTCTCCTTCCTGCCTCAACCTTTAGGAAATTCCTTTAGAGTATTGGTCCCTGGCTATTGGAAAGGAGAGTTAGAGAAGGGGCATGTGGGTCCCCTTCTTTATGAGGAGGGAGGGCAAAGGTCCAATGTACTCAAATAGTATATCCTGTCCCACCCCATTGTGAAAGCATCCTTATTAGCTTCTCTAATACATGAAATGTGGGTGTGTGTTGTTGATGAAAGTAATGTATATTCACAAGGGTCTGTCTCAAGTGGATCACAGGAAGATATGAATAGATATCTCTTGAGTCCTGTCCACCTAACCTCTCCAAGGGAGACTTTTGATTCCTAATAGCAAGGGAGTCAAGAGGTTGGTGCCATGAGACTTGCCACATTGCTCTCAGGGAGAGAATTATGTCTACCTACTACCACTCACCCCTTCTTGTTAAAAGAAAAAATATTTTGGGGTTCAAGTTGCACCTCTGCTATCTCTTTACTAGGAAAGCCATATAGTCAAGGGGATTCCCATCAGATAACAGTTACATAAAGACCATACATGGTGAATAGCAAACCTATTTATCTATGAGAAACAATTCATTTGGACCCCCTATTCTATTCCAATCAAGGGGTGGCTAGGTGGTGCAGTGGATAAAGCACCAGCCCTGGAGTCAGGAGAACCTGGGTTCAAATCTGGTCTCAGACACTTAATAATACCTAGCTGTGTGGCCTTGGGCAAGCTACTTTTACCCTATTTGCCTTACAAAAACTTAAAAAAAAAAGTGAGCAGTCCCCTTTGATTAAATAACCTGAACAAAGCAGAAGCACAATAGAGGAAAATAAACAATAACAAAATTCTGATCCATGTCTTCTTTTTTATGGAGACATCTGATTTCCTGCTGTATCTCTGTAGTCTGTCAATGACCAGGCTTTTCCAAGTATATTTGAGGTCACTTGTAGGTATCTTCCTTTCTAGTAAAAGAAATATCTCAACACAAAATTTTATCAGGTCAAAACATATGATTTTGAAACCTCTTTTGACTTGTCAGTTGTCACTCTCAGAGACCTTAGTTCCAAATCGAAAATTTGACAATCAACCCAGTTTTATTGAATTTTAAAAGATGCAGTTTCATACTTGGTATTTATTATTGTATTAGCCCCATTGGATTTGTAACATACACATTTGATGATCATTTTTAGAACAGTGCATATCCAGGCAGTGGCTTATAAATCAAACAGTTTTATCTTTTGCCCATGTTTAAAAAGAATTTTTAAAAATTTTAACTGAAAACTAATTCCTCTTCAAAAAATTGAGCAAAAATACAAAAAAATAAATTAAAATATATACCACAGGGAGCGGCTAGGTGGCGTAGTGGATAAAGCACCAGCCCTGGAGTCAGGTGTACCTGGGTTCAAATCCGGTACCTAGCTGTGTAGCCTTGGGCAAGCCACTTAACCCCGTTTGCCTTGCAAAAACCTAAAAAAACAAACAAACCAAAAAAACAAAAAAATATATATGCCACAGGTCATCTTTCTTTGGATATATTTAGTTGACTAACATTCCTTTCCTTAAAACAGGAACTGAGTTAGTTATGGTAGCGAATCTTGTCCTGATGTCACAAAACCTTCATCATTACTTGTTTAAATATCTCCTTAGAATTTTGAAAAGCTAAAGGATCTTGTTTCTCACAGGAACATGTAGTTGACAACAGATGCTAAGGCCAGATAGATATTTTTGGGTTTTTTTTTTTTTTGTCTACTGATCACCCGTATGGTTACAGAGTTTGCAAGAACCAAGGATATAGGAAAGGAAGTCTTTCCTTTTTTTTTTTTGAATGTCATATTCCTGGTAAGGTTATGTGGATGAACAAATGCCTTGAGTCAGATTTAAAATCTGTCAGGTGAGGTATTTCCAAATATCATATTTGGAAACTGAGTTAGGAAAATTCAACCTTAGAGGTCACTAAAACCATTTCCCCAGCCTTTCCCAATGAGCCTGTCACTCACAATATCCATGATTAAATCCCATAGGATGCTGACCTCATAGGCAATGGTCCAACTAAGTTTTAATACCAAGATACAGACTCAGATAGAAGGCCAGTTTTCAATCTCATGAGGTCTTTCATGGTGAATTCCTATGGTCAAGAGTGAATACTCTAAAGGATCAGGAGATAACACGGTATCTATATTCATTACAAAAAAAAAATTTAATTGTTTTATCAAAAACTAGATACAGATTAAGCTTAAAAAAGAAAAAAAATTAATACAAAAAAATTTTAAAACTTCTGTTATAATTTATGTTATCAATCCTCCCTGTGGGTCAGAGAGGGGTTTATGGGACCACCTGTAGACCAAAAGACAAACAATCCTCATTTTTCCTCAGAGGTCATGAAAGGAAGTTTCTTCAAACCCATTTCATTTGACCAAAGGATCTCCACTTCTAGTCTTTGAGGGGAAAAGATCATGGACATCATTATCTTAGTCATCAGGATGATGGAACATTTTTGGGCAAACACCATTCCTACTTCAGGTAGGATAAAAGCAATGATAAATATTATTCCAGTAATCAGAAAAAAGAGAGATCTAATTACACTCCCTGGGCCTGAGAGAAGGGTACTAAAAATATGGGAAAATAAAATAGTATCTGCATTCTTTTTGTATTCAGGTATCCTCCCCCCATTAGGTAAGGGTTCCATTCATTAAGTCCCTAGAGGTATCATTATATAGAAACCAGTTTTGAGAAAGAATCATTTCCATGGAAGGATTTGTGCAAGGATTATTGATATTGCCATTAGAAATATGTCCATATCCTTTTAAACAATAAGAACATGTTAGGCAATTTTTAAATAATTTCAACAGGTGCTTCTAATTCCAAATGAACTAAAACAGTGATAAGAACACTCAGATTTCCAAGTAGGGTGACACATGAATTTCATTACATATAATGTTTTCTTACTAAAATCTTATGTCTTAATACAGTTTTCTTAAACCTTATAAACATAATGCTTTTACGTAGTTTGTTTTATAAGTTTATTTACTTCTACCCAAATATACTCATTCTCAAAAAGAAAATAATGTTCTTCAGGAATTTGAATTATATACTTATGATAAATTCATACATTAATATAATTCTTACCTATTCCATAGAAATGGCCACAAAATTCAGATAAAAAATAGCAAAATCTTTTCTAATGACAGTAAATTAGATGTTTTTATCTAATGACAAAATGTTTCACAAATGGCAAATTTCCACTTTTAACTACCTTGAAAAATAGAAACTTCTATGAGAGTTATAAGCAGGGACATATCTAATCAGGTGCACAAGACCTAGGAAAACCCCAGTAAAAACCTTCCAAATCTTTCTTCATTATAGTAGTTGTGATCAAAAGGGGATTCAAAGTTGTTTTGAGTCACATTCACTGAGAGCAGGATTGATAACAATTTACTTCAGCTGAGTCAAAACAAAATCTGCATCAAAAAACCAACCCAATGAAAATATACAGGGTTCCCAGATTTCATTAATCAAAGTAGGTTTACTATATCACCAGAAATAATCCTACATACACAGTTCATTTGAATACCACTAATTGCCATGTATCTTCCACCTTATCTTATATAAGGCTATCCTTGGATGAAACAAATTTGAAAATTATAATTACACAATTGTACCTTCATTCTGTGCAAGGATTTTTTTTTAAATTTTTTTAGGATTTTGCAAGGCAAATGGAGTTAAGTAGCTTGCCCAAGGCCACACAGCTAGGTCATTATTAAATGTCTGAGGCCAGATTTGAACTCAGATACTCCTGACTCCAGGGCCAGTACTTTATCCACTGTGCCACCTAGCTGCACCAAGAGAATTTTTGATCTGCTAATTGGTCTATGGCATTGCCCTTTATAACTAAATTCTGTACCCATTTTGACCTTATTTTGGTATAGAGTATGTTGAATACCAAGTTCTTATCCCAAAAGCTAATGTCTTTGGGTTTGTCAAACAATAGACATTCACTACTGTTTCTTTTGGACCTCTCTGAATCCACTGGTCCATTATTCTATTTCTTACCCAGTACCAGGTGGTTTTGATGACTGCCACTTTATGGTAGTTTTACACATATTTTTGACCTTTTATTGCTCCAAATGAATGTTACTATTTTTTTTCTAGCTTGGTAAAATGATTATTTGGTAGTTTGATTGCTATACCACTAAATAAGTGATTTAATTTGGCTAGAATTGTCATTTTTATTATATTAGCTCAACCTAACTATAAGCAATTGACATAAGTCCAGTTGTTTAGATCTTTTTTTGTGTGAAAAGTGTTTTGTGTGTTCATATGGTTTCTGGGTTTGTCTACAGTTACTTTAAATAGAATTTCTCTTTTGATCTCTTGCCCTTGGGCTTTATTGTTCATATATAGAAATGCTAATGATTTATGTGGTTTATTTTATATCCTGCTACTTGGCCAAATTTTTTATATTTTCAAGTATTTTTTTAAAGAAAGATTTTATTTATTTTTGAGTTTTACAATTTTTCCCCTATTCTTGCTTCCCTCCCCCCACCCCCCACAGAACACAGTCTGTTAGTCTTTACATTGTTTCCATGGTATACGGTGAGCTAAGTTGAATGTGATAAGAAGGAAATCATATCCTTAAGGAAGAAAAATAAAGTATAAGAAATAGCAAAATTACATAATGAGATAATAGGTTGTTTTCCCCCCGAAATTGAAGGTAATAGTCTATGGTCTTTGTTCAAACTCCACATTTCTTTATCTGGATACAGAAGATATTCTCCATCGCAGACAGCCCAAAATTGTCTGATTGTTGCACTGATGAAATAAGCAAGTCCATCAAGGTTGACCATCACTCCCATGTTGCTGTTAGGGTGGACAATGTTTTTCTGGTTTTGCTCATCTTATTGAGCATCAGTTCATGCAAATTCTTCCAGGCTTCCCTGAATTCCCATTCTTACTAGTTTCTAAATAGAACAATAGTGTTCCATGACATACATATACCAGTTTGTGAAGCCATTCCCCAATTGAAGGACATTCACTTAATTTCCAATTCTTTGCCACCACAAACAGGGCTGCTATGAATATTTCTGTACAAGTGATGTTTTTACCCTTTTTCATCATCTCTTCAGGGTATAGACCCAGTAGTGGTATTGCTGGATCAATGGGGATGCACATTTTTGTTGCCCTTTGGGTATAATTCCAAATTGCTTTCCAGAAAGGTTGGATGAATTCACAGCTCCACCAACAATGTATTAGTATACCACATCCCTTCCAGCATCAATTATTGTCCTTTCTGGTCATATTGGCCAGTCTGAGAGGTGTGAGGTGGTACCTCAGAGAAGCTTTAATTTGCATTTCTCTAATAAGTAGTGATTTAGAGCAATTTTTCACTTTGATTTCCTCATCTGTAAATTGCCTTTGCTATCCTTTGACTATTTGTCAATTGGGGAATGACTTGTTTTTTTGAAAATTTGACTCAGTTCTCTGTATATTTACTTAGGACTTAAAAATAAGTCCTTTGTCAGAAATACTAGTTGTAAAAATTGTTTCCCAATTTACTACATTTCTTTTGATTTTGTTTACAGTGGTTTTGTCTGTGCAAAAGCTTTTTAATTTAATATAATTAAAATGATCTAGTTTGTTTTTAATGATGTTCTCCATCTCTTTCTTGGTCATAAATTGCTTCCCTTTCCATAGATCTAACTGGTATACTACTCCTTGATCATCTAGTTTGCCTATAATATTGTTTCTTGTATCTAAATGCTGTATATATTTTGATCTTATCTTGGTATAGGGTGTTAGGTGTTGGTCTAATCCAAGTTTCTTCCATACTAACTTTCAATTTTCCCATCACTTTTTATCAAAAATTGTTTATCCCAATAGCTGGACTCTTTGGGTTTATCAAAGAGCAGATTACTGTAATCGTTTCCTGCTATTGCCCCTAGTCTATTCCACTGGTCCACCACTCTTATTTCTTAGCCAATACCAGACAGATTTGATGACTGATGCTTTATAAATAATTTTAGATATGGTAAGGCTAAACCACCTTCTTTTGCACTTTTTTCCCCATTGAATCCCTGGAAATTCTTGATTTTTTATTTCTCCATATGAATTTACTTACAATTTTTTCTAACTCCTTAAAATAATTTTTTGGAATTTGGTTTGCATGGCACTAAACAGGTAGTTTAGTTTTGGTAGAATTGTCATTTTTATTATATTAGCTTGACCTATCCATTTGCAGTTGATGTTTGCCCAGGTATTTAAATCTGATTTCATTAGTTGTGAGAAGAGTTTTGTAATTGTTTTCAAAATTTTTTTGAGTCTGCCTTGGCAGGTGGACCCCCGGGTATTTTATATTGTCTGAGTTTACTCAGAATGGGATTTCACTTTCTAGCTCTTTCTGCTGTATCTTGCTAGTCATAAATAGAAATGTTGAGGGTTTATGAGGATTTATTTTATATCTTGTGACTTTGCTAAAGTTCCTAATTATTTCTAGTAGTCTTTATTAGATGATTTTTTGGGATTCTCTAGGTAGACCATCATGTGATCTGCAAAGAGTGAGAGTTTTGTCTCCTTCCCTATTCTAATCCCTTCCATTTCTTTTTCTTCTCTTTTATTGCTGAAGCTAACATTTCTAATACAATATTGAATAGTAGTGGTGCTAATGGGCATCCTTGTTTCACCCCTGATCTTATTGGAATGCCTCAAGCCTATCCCTGTTGCATATAATGCTTGTTGATGGTTCCAGATAGATACTGCTTATTATTCTATTTATTTATTTAGGATTTTGCAAGGCAAATGGGGTTAAGTGATTTGCCCAAAGCCACATGGCTAGGTAATTATTAAGTGTCTGAGCTCAGATTTGAGCTCAAGTACTCCTGACTCCAGGGCCGGTGCTCTATCCACTGTGCCACCTAGCCACCCCTACTGCTTATTATTCTAAGGAACAGTTCATTTATTCCTACTCTCTCTAATGTTTTTAGTAGGAATGGATGTATTTTGTCAAAAGCTTTTTCAGCATCTATTGATATGATCATATGATTTCTGATAGGTTTGTTGTTGATATAATTAATTATACTGACAGTTTTCCTAATATTGCACCAACCCTGCATTCCTGGGATAAATTCTACTTGATCATAATGTATTATCCTAGTGATAACATGTGGTAATTGTTTTGCTAAGATTTTATTTAAAGTTTTGGCATCTATATTCATTAGGGAGATAGGTCTATAATTTTCTTTCTGTGTTTTGATTCTTCCTGGTTTAGGTATCAGCACCATATTGGTGTCATAGAAAGAATTAGGCAGAATTCCATCTTCACCTATTTTTCCAAAGAGTTTATATAGAAATTGAACCAATTGTTCCTTAAATGTTTGATAGAAATCACTTGTGAATCCATCTGGCCCTGGAAATTTTTTCTTAAGTTCAATAATGGCTTGAATTTCTTTTTCTTAGGTTTATTTAGGTAATTTCCTCTTCATTTAATCTGGGCAACTTATACTTTTGAAAATATTTGTCCATTTCACTTAGATTGTCAAATTTATTGGCATAGAGCTGGGCAAAATAATTCCAAATTATTACTTTAATTTCCTCCTCAAGTTCACCTTTTTTCATTTATGATACTAGCAATTTGGTTTTCTTCTTTCTTTTTTTAAATCAAATTGACCAGAGGTTTATCAACTTTATTGGTTTTTTTTCATAAAACCAACTCTTGGTTTTATATATGTTCAATAGTTTTCTTGCTTTTGGTTTTATTAATTTCTCCTTTAATTTTTAGAATTTCTAAGTTGTTATTTAATTGAGGGGGGGTTAATTTGTTCTTTCTCTATTTTTTTAGTTGTATATTTAGTTCATTGATTTCCTCTTTCTCTAATTTATTCATGTGAGCACTTAAAGATATAATATATCCCCTGACAGGCACCTTGAGTGTATCCCATAGGTTTTGGTATGTTGTTTCATTATTGTCATTATCTGGGATGAAATAATTCTTTCTATAATTTGTTGTTTGATCCACTCATTCTTTAAAATGAGGTTATTTAGTTTCCAATTAGTGTGCAATTCTGTAATTAGTGTAAATTGCTTCTTTTTGGATTCTTGCAGTATTTTCTCCTTTATTTGAGAATTCTGGAATTTGGCTATGATAGTCCTTAGAGTTTTTATCCTAGGATCTCCTTCTGGAGGTGTTCTGTATATTCTTTCAAAGGTAATTTAGTCTTGTTGATTGAGTATATTTGAACATTTTGCTCTGAAAATTTCCTGAAAGATATTTTTCAGGCTCTTTTTTTTTGAGCTAAGCTTTCTGGTAGAACAATAACTCAGAAATGATCTCTTCTGGATCTATTTTCCAGGTTGCTTGTTTTTTCTAAAAGATACTTTACATTTTCTTCATTTTTTTTTTCAGCCTAGCCTTTTGACTGTTTGATGGAATCTTGGTACCTCGTAGATTCATTGGTTTCCATTTGTTCAATTTTATTTTGGGAGGTTTTATTTTCTTCAGTGAGCATTTGTCTTTCCTTTCCCAGTTGGTTAATTTTCCTTTTTTTTCTCAGTTACATTCCAATTCCAGTTCGTCGCTTTGAGTTATAGATGAGTTGCATTCCTTTTCCATTTGGTAGATTTTATTTTTTGAAGAGTTCCATTCTTATTCCAGTTGGTTATTTTTAGTTTTAAAGGAATTTCCCTAAAATAATTTCCCTACATTTTCTCTCATTTCTTTTTTCTATTTTTTTCTTCCCTCATTTCTTTTTTCTATTTTTTCTTCTTCTCTTTTTGGTTTTTAAATTTTTTAAGCTCTTCTATGAGGTTCTGGATTTGAGTCCTGATTTCATACACTCCTTGAGACTTCCCATGTAGGTAACTTGTCACTGCTTTCATCTTCTGAAGTGGTATTCTATCATCTGTATCTGAATAGTAACTTTCTATATTAGCTCTCTTTTGGGTTTTTTTTTTTTTTTTTGGCTCATTTTGATTGTTTGAACTCTACTCCTAGGGTATAAGGAGTTTAGACCCAAGCTTTTGGGGTGGGCCAATTGGGGTGATCCCTGGCTTATCACCAGCCAAGATGTTGCCTTTGCAGCCCAGGCATTGCCTATACAGGGTTTGTCTCCTCCTTTATGTCCATGCTCTGCCTATGCAGTGGTTCGTTTCCAAACCCAGTCCTATCTTTTGCCCCAATGGTCAGACTTTGGCTGGTGTTGGGACCTTCCCTGCTGGCTTGCTATCTAGTTGCCAGGACCTGTGCTGTTGTCTAGCTTACAGGACCTGGACTGCACTGTGACTAAAAGCCTCCCACTGACTTTCCAGTTTTCCTGCCTAGCTGGGCTTTACTTTTCCTTTTCCCTGAAGCAACAGATCTTCACTGGAGATCCTCTATGATGTCTACAGATGAAAACTTGTTTGGACCTTTTCTTTTTTTGATGGGATCTATAGCTTCAGAGGCTTCATTTAGCATAGTACAGGGAAAAGCTCCAGAGCAGGCTAGCTTCACACAACCATCTTGATTCTGTCCAAATTATAATTTCAACTATTTAGTGTTTTTTTGTAAAAGAGCTATTTGAGTGACCATATAACAAAAGGAAGTTCTGAGGATATGTTGATCTCCCAATTTGATTTCCTTGAAACTCTTAACGATACTGTTTCCATAGGAGACTCACATAAGCTGATTCTATTACTCTAAATTTCCCATTTTTTAAAATATTTTTTTTACTAAAAAAATACTAAGAAATGCATATAAAAGGTTTTTTGGTCAATTTCATAATGGAAGAATTACATATTATATTTTTGTTTACTAAATCTTTAATTTTTTTTTCAAACCCAGGGAAATTTTCCTTTCAAAGGGTTTTATTTCATCTCCCCATTTTCAGTAACTATAAAAACCTCTAGGGCAAGCCACTTAACCCCATTGCCTTGCCAAAAAAAACAAACTAAAACAAAACAAAATCTCTAAGAGAAATGCAGTGGCCTATGCTACTGTAGAAACCCCATTTGTGGCACCTTGGACCACCCTGAGGAATCAGAAGTCCATGGTTGAAATTCCTTTGAGATTAGGTCAATTAAGACTGATCAGAGAAAAACACAATAAGGGTTATAACTTTAGGGCCAGATACATTCATTATCTTAGTTACAATATTGTTATAGTAAGCAATAATATATAAGTATTCAAAAAATTTATTGTTTGTGGTCAACAGCAGAATTTTAAATTCTCAAATGTTTAGTTTATGAGAGAATCTGTTCTTTCCTAATAATCCTAGCTCTTACTTTAACTAAATTTCTTAATATTAGAATATTTAGGACACTCAAAATAAAAAGATCACAATTATTCATTTTAAAAACTTAAAAACTTCCTAATACTTTAGTTTACCTTGCATAGAAAATCTGTCCATATAATATAGTTCTCCAAGAGATCATATACCTTAAACTTCAAATTTCCTGTTTCTTTTCCCCAGAGGACTGAAAATTTTCCTTTCTGAAATCAAACCAACATGGGTTTGATAGCACATGGTGAACTTAGAAATTGCTTTTCTGCTAGCAATGTGTGGCTAGCTTTAAAAAGTTTTAGATATTCATCCTGAACCCCTTTTCCTGGTTTAAACCCAACTGGCTAACTGTTATCTTTTTTGTTTTATTTTGTTTTGATTTTGAAGTCTTTTTTTTTTTTGGTAATAGGGTTAAAGTGATTTGCCTGAGGTCACAAAGATAGTAAGCATCAAGTGTCTAAAGGCCAAATTTGAATTCAGATCCTGATTCCAAGGTCAGTATTGCTAATTGATTTCTTTTTTTTTTAGTTAGCTTTTTTTTTTTGCAAGGCAAATGGGGTTAAGTGGCTTGCCCAAGGCCACACAGCTAGGTCATTATTAAATGTCTGAGACCGGATTTGAACCCAGGTTCTCCTGACTCCAAGGCTGGTGCTTTATCCACTGCGCCACCTAGCTGCCCCCACTAACTGATTTCTAAAGGGAAAGTTTATATATTTATTTTCCAATTATATACAATAGTAGTTTCTACCTATCATTTTTTGGGAAGGTTTTGAGTTTTATACATTTTCCTCCCACTCTCCTTTCCCTCCTCCCCCCCTTCCCCCCACCCTGACAGAAGTCAGTGTGATAGTCTTTACATTGTTTCCACGCTATACATTGATCAAAATCAAATGTGTTGAAAGAAAAATCTTCTCCTGCCTAGCTGAGGCAAAAATAAAATATTAGAGATAGCAAAGTTACAGAGTATTCTTTCTCTGGATACAGATGTTATTCTTCACTGCAGATATCCTAAAATTTCCCTGATATTTGCACTATGGAATGAGCAAGTCCATTAAGATTGATCATCTCGGGGGCGGCTAGGTGGCGTAGTGGATAAAGCACCAGCCTTGGAGTCAGGAGTACCTGGGTTCAAATATGGTCTCAGACACTTAATAATGACCTAGCTGTGTGGCCTTAGGCAAGCCACTTAACCCCATTTGCCTTGCAAAAAAAAAAACCTAAAAAAAAAAGATTGATCATCACGCCCATATTGCTTTTAGGGTTGTCTAATCTGATATTCTTAAATTTAGAATTAAAATATTTCTGAACTCTATTTCTGAACAAAAATTGTTCCATCAACCTCTGAGTTCTGTAAGTCTGGAATGTTCTGTTCTGTCCCTCCACAAGGTCTGTGTCTCTAGTTATAAATCTTAACAATGGCTCTCTAATTGCATCTGCAAAAGCTGTATAAACAAACAATAAAGGACCATCCTGAAAAGGCAGGAATCTGCTCTGGTTATCTAAATGAGAACCTGAATAAATTCTTGTACTTATGACATTTTTGGAAAGGAAGAAACTCTTATGTTTTATATGTCTATATAGCTAATAACAACATAAAATATCATTTCAGAAGAGGAGACCGGATTCCTGAGCTAGTTGGATCTTTGAGAGTTCTGATATGGATGGGTTAGAGAATCATAAAGTAATCAATGACACCTTTATGTACAAATTGGTTGACTGCCAGAATTTTATGATCCTTTGTCAAAATCCTATAAATATTGATTATTCAGTGAGTTCTGATATTGGCATTTGCATGGATGCCATACATCCATGAGTTTTGGTAAGATCCTAGAGAACTAAACTTCGTTTATAAAACTAACTTTGTTATTTCATTTTTAGCCTAAGGAAATTATGTTTAACAGTGTGTACAATGTTCTTCTGCTTCTGCTCATTTCCTTCCGCATCAGTTCATGCAAGTCTTTCCAGGCATCTCTGAAATCCCATCCCTCCTGGTTTCTCTATCTTTGCCGTTTCTAATTGAAGCCAAGTCACTTATACTATTAAAAATGCTCTAGCAAGGAGATGGACCCTGAAACCTTAAAATGGATGGCATCCCAAATTAGATGATAATCTGCTATTATTTACTAATCTTAGTCTTTTATAAACAATTAAATTTAAACCAATAAAAGGAGTAATTCAAAAAATAAAAAAAGGAGTAATTCTCATTTTAGAGCACTTATTTCATATAGACTGGAGTTAGAAAAGAACTCATTTGTCCATGGATTTCATTTTTTTCCAAATGTTGTCAAATGGGCCTTTGATTAACAATTTAGCATTCTAACTATATATTTAAATTTACTTTAATCAAACTATAAAAATTTTCATAATCTTATTCAAATTGTAGTCAAAATTTTGATAAAGTCACGAAAGCAGTAAAATAACATTTTCATCTTCCTGTTTTGCATGGTAAGAAATAAGATACTTCTTAAAATTTAAGATACAGAAAAGAGAACTGTAATTTTCATTAAATTATTCTGGTTTTTTCAGAGTAAAACTTTCAAAATCCATAGTATATTTTGCATTAAAAAATCCTTACTTTGTAACTTGTATAACCTCAATCAATCAAAACCTAACTACCTCTCTATCATTCTGAATTCCATTTTCTAAAAACAAACTTTGCTTTATAGAAGACTGAGCTATGGAAAGGAGAACTGCATCCATGAGAATGATACAAAAGAAACTATATAGCATGATTGCCTGATGAAAAATTTTTTAAATGAATGACCATTTCTACCTAAACTAGCAATAGGAAAAACAGAGTGACTCTCTAAAAAACTGAAATTTTGGGGTTAATAAACTCCACAGTGCCTAAATTGCAGATTTAAAGAAAATCTAAAATCCCCCCCCCCCCATTTTATAGCTGGAAAAAAAAAATCATAGAAATGAAATGAAAGGTGACTAGAAGCCACTTCCCTGGCAGGAGAGGGAAAATAAAAGCAGAAACAAATTTGACCAAATCAGTATGAAGAAAATATCATATACAACTGCCACAAGCAATCAAGGGCCAGAGCAAACAAAAAACAAGCTAGTAGATCTTTAAGAGAGCAAGAGAATTTTTTTCTTTTTAAAATTTCATCATTTACCAGCCACCGACATCTCTGAGAGGAAAAAGGAGAGCCCGCCTAGGAGCTTGGTTGGTGTGAGTTAGAGGACTTGTTTGTCTTCTGAGAAGGGAGAGAGGAGGCAAGTGGCTAGAGTCCATGTGAAGAAATTCCACCTCTCTAAGCTCCTACTAAATTGTAGTACTAGTTAATAATAGAATTGAGAGGAACAACAAATACAGGTATCCAAACAGATATGTACACAAAGAGGAAAGTTACCTGAACAAAGTCTCATATGAGTGCCAAAAGCACAACCCCAAAACAACAGACAACACACGGGCACCCCACTTTGCTCTCACTCTAGAGGGTCCCCAGGGATGCACACTAATTGGGGGGGGGCATTCAAACCAAGTCTCACCTTATTGGGTGTCAGACAATCCAAACAGCAAACACAGAAACCAGAGGGGGTATCCAGAGACCTTAAACCATAGGAAATTCTCACTGGGGCAAGGATTTCAGGAATCAGAAGTAAAATGCAGAGAACATATCAAGTTGTAAAAAGAGTAACTGAGTTGATAACAGTAGTAGACTTACCTTGTAGCAAGGCTGTCTTGGCTAGGCTTAAAAGTCTGCCCTAGCTTTTATTAGGTATCCCACAGGCAGCCTTGGGAAAAGGGAGTCCACTCCCTTTGCAAGTCAAAATTATCCAGTCCCACATCTGTGAACTAAAACAAAGGTCGATAATAGAACAAGGATTCGAAAAGTTACAGACCGCTGTCCTTCCAAGCAGAGAACAAGGACCTGTCTGTCCCTCTTCCAATTTCTGTCCATCTCTGCATGTCAAGACACAAAAACCCATAAACCTTAAAAAAAAATAGGGTTAGAATAAGATGACAAGAAAATATCAATTAGACATGAGGCTTTGGTCTCAGGGATTTCCCTTAAACTTTTATTGGAAGCCATTAAGGTAATGACCACACCAAACTTTGAGAAAGGGGAATATGTATCCCAAAACAAGGGTTGGAGGAATCTTTCGGAGACTGCCCTCCTCTTTCCATACTGAGTTGGGATGAACTGTGTCTCCTCCCTGGCAGGTCCAGTCTCCCAGCAGCCTGGCCAGCGTCTTCCTGAACTTGGAATTACCTTGGGGCCATATTCACAGGCCAAGAACTTGTGATGGCCAGGGGAGACATGCGCAGACCAGAGCTGGTGATGGCCAGGGGAGACATGCGCAGACCAGAGCTGGTGATGGCCAGGGGAGACATGCGCAGACCAGAGCTGGTGATGGCCAGGGGAGACATGCGCAGACCAGAGCTGGTGATGGCCAGGGGAGACATGCGCAGACCAGAGCTGGTGATGGCCAGGGGAGACATGCGCAGACCAGAGCTGGTGATGGCCAGGGGAGACATGCGCAGACCAGAGCTGGTGTTTGACAGGGGAGACATGCGCAGATCTGCCTTCTTGCCCGGGTCAAGGTAACTCAGATGAAAAGGCTAAAGAAATCAGCTTTTTTTTTTTTTAAAGATTTTTGCAAGGCAAATGCGGTTAAGTGACTTGCCCACGGCCACACGGCTAGGTCATTATGACGTGTCTGAGGCTGCATTTGAACTCAGGTCCTGCCTCCAGGGCCGGGGCTCTATCCACTTTTCCTTTTTAATCAGGACTAGAGTTCAGGAGCTTCTGCCGCTTGCACAGGAGCAAGCAACCTCCCCGCGGGGGCCCCGGGCTCTCTCTCGGGGTGAGCCCCCCACTGTCCCCAACCACTTCCTCAGTCTCCTGTGTACTTACAGAAGCCCCTGGACCACGCGGCCGGGGGTGCCAATGGCCACCTCCTGTCTGGGAAATGTCAGGGGTGCGAGAAGCCTCTAGGAACGCCCCGCCGCGCGGCTCTTGGCCCCCCTCCTCCCCGCCCTGGGCCTGGCTTGCCCCGGCCTCCAGGCCGCCTTCCTCCTCCGACCGGCTCACCTCCATCTTGTTCGTCCCCAGTTTGTCTGCGGCCTCCGCACTGGCCCGCTGCGAGATCCTGGGGAGCAGGGGCCAGGGGGCGGGCGCGGGGGGCTCACCCTGAGGCGCCTCAGGATCGTGTCTCGCGTGAGCACCGGCTGCCCAAGGCAGCACGCAGGGGGTCGGGAGCCCCTGATTTTGGAGGACGGGCAAAGCGAGCTAAGGGCCTGAGGCTGGATTGGAACTCCGGCCCAGGGCTCCGACCCCGACTAGCCCGGAACCGCCGCGGGGGGACCGGAGCGGGAGCTCCCGAGGCCTCGGGCCCCGCCCCCGCCCGGCCCCGCCCCCAGACCGGGCCCCGCCCCGCCCGGCCCCGCCCCTCCCCGCGGGGCCCCCTCCGCCGTGCGCGGGCGAGGCTCCGTCCCGCTCTGGGCCCGGATGGAGCGGCTCCCGCCTTCCTTCACGCCCATTGGCCGAGCGCCTGGGCTCGCGGTCCAATGGCGGCTTCCGTCGTGTCTTCAGCCCGGCTTTCGGGCCCCGGCCGCGCGCCGCTGCCCCTGACGACGGGGGCGGGGCCTCTCCGGGCAGCGGCCAATGGGGAGGCGGGCGTCGGGCGGCGCGGGGCCGTCATTGGGTGCGCGGATCGGAGGCGGCGGCCGGGCGGAAGCGGCCCAGGGCCTGGCGGGCGAGGGCCGGGGGGATGAGGAGGCCGGGGCCGCGGCTGCCGCTGCTGCTGCCGCTGGCGCTGCTGGCGCTGCTGGCGGCCCGGGCCCGCGCGGGGGCCGTGACCTGCGGCTCCGTGCTCAAGCTGCTCAACACGCGCCACGGCGTCCGCCTGCACTCGCATGACGTCAAATACGGCTCCGGTGCGCGGCCGGGGGATGGGGGAGGGGATGGAGGGGGCGAGGGAGGGAGGGGGGAGGGGAGGGGGCGAGGGGAAGAGATGGGGAGAGGAAGAGGGGATGGGGAGGGGATGAGGGAGGGGAAGAGATGGGGAGAGGAAGAGGGGATGGGGAGGGGATGGAGGGGGCGGGGGAGGGGATGGAGGGGGAGGGGATGGGGAGGGGGCGAGGGGAAGAGATGGGGAGAGGAAGAGGGGATGGGGAGGGGATGGAGGGGGAGGGGATGGGGAGGGGGCGAGGGGAAGAGATGGGGAGAGGAAGAGGGGATGGGGAGGGGATGGAGGGGGAGGGGATGGGGAGGGGGCGAGGGGAAGAGATGGGGAGAGGGCGAGGGGAGGGGATGGAGCCAGAGAGGAGGAGGCAGGGGAGAGAGAGGAGGGAGAGAAGGGGGCCCCAGAGTGACCTCCTCCTGGGCCCCGCAGGGAGCGGGCAGCAGTCCGTGACCGGCGTGGAGGGCTCTGAGGATGCCAACAGCTACTGGAGGATTCGTGGCGGGGCAGAGGGCGAATGCCCCCGAGGGGTGCCAGTGCGCTGTGGGCAGGCCGTGCGGCTCACCCACGTGAACACGGGCAAGAACCTGCACACCCACCACTTCCCCTCCCCTCTGTCCAACAACCAGGTGAGTGAGGCCCGGCTGGAAGGGCCCAGGGGTTGGGGGGTGTCCGGGGTGCATAGTCCCCTTGGGGGCAGCCCAGGCCACCCTGGCACTGCCGCAGGGACCCTGATCCAAAGCTTCCTCCTCGAGCTAGTTGGGGCTTTCCCCCAGAACTGGACGCTCAGGTCCAGGGGAGGCCTGAGCAGGACCTGGGGTTGACCCACAGGGAAGCTAGCAGGAAGGGAAGGAGAAGGTTCTGGATGCTCAGCTTCCCCACCATGCTCTGGCTGACAAGTAGGGAGCTTCCTGTCCCTGGAGGTCCGGCAGAAGCTTGGTGACCAGTCCTTGCAGAGACTGCAGGTCTCTGATGAGTGGGGTGAAAATGTGCCCAGGATCAGGGCACTCAGACCACCACCCTCCCAGATTCCACCTCTGAGGAAAAATAAAACCAGAGCCAGATCCTTTTAATGAGTTTATCTCCAAGTTTGACAACACGGCGCCCCTCCCTCCCCCACCTTTGGTCACTACCCTCTCTGAGGGAGGGCCTGCCTCCAGAGTGGAATGCCGGGGGTCCATGGTGCACAGATGCTACAGAGGTGATGCAGACCCTGCCATCCCCTTGGTGGGCAGTAAAATGAGATCATTTCCTGTCTCTTGAAGCTGATGTAAAGGAAGGTTTAGGTGAGCTGCCAGTATACCTCTCTGGACCTCAGTCTGCCCTTTGGGCAAGGGGTGCACAGGTGAGACAGGCCTAGGGACCTTCAGAAACGGACCTCGGAGGGCCACCAACTGCTAGGTTGGTCTGGAGGATGTGGGTCAAGTCTCAGTCCTTCCACCCTGGCCAAGCAATTCTTTTGCCTCAATTGGCTGCTTTTGAAAATGGGGAGGGCTTGAGCTAGATTGGGGGGGTAGAGGGCCTTTCATCACAATGCCCATAATCCTTTGCTTCCAGGAGGTGAGTGCATTTGGAGATGGTGGCGAAGGAGACCAGCTGGACGTGTGGCTAGTTCAGTGCAGTGGGGCCTACTGGCATCGGGAGGAAGCCGTACGTTTCCAGCATGCCGGCACCCACGTCTATTTGTCCGTCACAGGGGAGCAGTACGGGCACCCCATCCGTGGGCAGAGGGAGGTCCATGGCATGCCCAGTCCCAACCAGCACAATTCCTGGAAAGCCATGGAAGGTGTCTTCATCAAACCCAGCCCCACAGAGCCCTCAGGGCATGATGAGCTGTGAGGGATGCCCACCTGGGCCTTGACTGGCCACTGCCCCCCTTCCCCCCAAGGGTGGATGGCCATGGATAAGAATAAAATGCTTGTTTGATGGGTGACTGAGGTTGCCACCATCTAGAAACTTTAGACATGGCAACCTTCCAATGGGGTAACTTGGGGTGGGGGCACGTCAAGTGGAGGATGCTTTAATGGGGAGACATGTTTCCATCCCAGGATCAGGAACTGAGGGAGAGGGTTCCAGGTGGAGAGAATGCCTAGGGGGCAAGGAGGGAGGCCGGGGTCATTGGAGCAGAGGATTGGTTGGGAGGGAGACAGCTGCCAGGCCTATGCTTTAGGAAACCACTTTAATGACTGGAAGTGGAGAGAGACTCGGGGCAGACAAAGCCCCTCCCCCCCACCAGGCAACAAGGGCCGGGCATTGTGGTGGAGCTCGAAGGTAGTATCCTCTCTAGTAACAGAGAAGGCCAGGTGGGGTTAGCTGGGTGACCCATTTAATTTTTACTTGCCTCACTTTCCCGAGCTGTAAAATGGGGTGATGACTATAGTAGTGCCCCCCACCCCAGTTGTGAAGCCCTTGGCTCCATGCCTAGCCTGATAAGGTGGTAGAGAATTGCCAGCCATCAGTGTGGCCAGAGGGGATTAAAGCCGCCTCCAGGCCAAGAGTGCTGGAAGCCAAAGATCAGCCTGGTGAAGGCCCTTAGGAGCCTGAATCCCCACTCCCAGCTCCGTAGCCTGGCTCTTTGAGTTACCCCCCCCATGCTTCAGGAAAAATGGGACAGCTGGCAGAGGAGGCCCAGCCTGAATGGGTGGACCAAGTTCAACTCTCAGGTGATGGGCCTGTTGGACTGAGTGATGCCCCCCACAAGGCCCTTCATCCATTTTCTCACTGGACTCCATGGTCTGTTGTCGCCTCTGGGCTCAGAGGTCACAGCACAGGTCAGCTAGGTCAGCCTGCCTACCTTGGGGGTCCCTAGAGGAGTCATTTGTTCAGCTCAGCTGCCAAGAGCCAGGGCCAGCCCTGGTGGAACCCACCAATAGACAGTTGTGTGGAACTGGGCCCTCGGCAGGAAGCTCATCCTGCCAGTTAGCTGGAGACGGGCAGTGCCACCAAGAAAGCCACTGGCCTGGCCACCAGAATGAAGCCAGACAGCTGCGTTCCTGCCTCAGAACACATTGGAGGAAGAGAGGCGGGCCGACCTGCCTGGTACCTATCCGCCACCTGCTGGACAGGGGCTCAGTCCCTCAGACTCTGAGCAGGGCGGAGGGGAAGAAGCCCCAGTCCAGCCCTGGAGAAGCCAGGGTCTGTGGGCAGGAAAACTAGTCCCTACCGGCAGTGCCCCGGGGGGCAGCTCCCGGAGACTATGGGGGCTGAAGGATCCAAGGGACTGCTTTGTTGTTGCCAGGTTAGGGGCAGAGGGGAGCAGGGGGAGGATTCCTCTTGCCCACCCCTTTTCCTGCCCCCAAACAATTCTGGGATCCCACACAGGCCAGAGAGGAGCTAGGAGACCTCAGCTGGCCAAGGCTTGCCCATCAGCAGCCATTGGGTACCAGGTGCCAGAGATGCCAATGGTCCGTGCCCTCGGGAAGCAGCCCAGGCAGGGAAGGCCTCTGGTGAGCCGGTGACCATCAAGCTGACTCCCGTGTGACCTCTGGCTGCAAGTGGGGGGGGGGGTTAGAGCCCCCCAGAGAAGGGCCAGGACAGGCCTGCCTCCCAATCGAACGCCTACCTGTGCCAGCCTTTGGGTCCCTTGACAGGCACCACGGTCATTCCCATGCGTAATGGAGGGAAGCAGCAGAGCTGAGGTTGAGCTCTGGGCTCTGACCGGCTCTCCCCCGGCCCCGCAGGGAGGCTGGACCCCAGGTGCTTCATGCCGCCCCCCACATGCCAGTGGCCCAGTGGAGGGCCGACCAATGCCCTTTCACAATTGCACTGCTTGGGGAGCAGACAGCAGGGCAACAGGGAAAGAGCTTTGGGCAGCCCCTGCGGCCCCTCCCCCAGCCCCAGCCAGTGGCCAAGCGGGGCCGGCAGGGGGGAGGGCCCCCAGGCATTTGGGGAATGTCAGTGGCCTCCGGCTGGCCCTTCCCCCACCCCAGCTGTCTGGGGCCCAGCAGGGTGGGCGGCTCCGGCTCGCCGGATGACCTGGGGCAGCTGCTCCCTCCCCGGCCCGGCCTCAGTTTCCTTCGCTCACCAGAGCCCAGGGGTGGCAGGGCCGGACCCGGGCCCGGCAGCGCCCCTCCCTGAGACCCCCCCGGAGCCCAGAAGTCCGTTTGGGCCCAGCTCCTGGGGGGGGGGGGTCTGGTAGCAAAGTGAAGGGAGCCCCGGGCCTGACCTACCCCAGGGGACCAGCCGAGCCCCGCAAGCCCGGGTCACTGCGCTTGACCTCCGAGCCCTAAAGGCCACCCTGGGAGGAGGCTCAGGCCCACAGGGACAGGAAGGGGCCAGCCAAGATGACCCCAGGGTCCCAGCTTCCAGGCTGGGGGCCGAGGTTCCGGCCGGGAGGGGGAGCTGGGCGGGCCAGCATGGGGGCAGGGGGCGCAGAGGAAAGAGGGTCTGGGCTGGGAAGGCCCAAGGCCCAGCCCGCCTGTGCCGGGGGGGGTGGGGTGGGGGCCGCTCCGCCCGGCCCGTGGTCACTCTGCCCGGCCGGGGCCCGCTCTGCCCGGCCCGTGGTCACTCTGCCCGGCCGGGGTCCTCTCCGCCCAGCCGGGGCCCGCTCTGCCCGGCCCGTGGTCACTCTGCCCGGCCGGGGTCCGCTCTGCCCGGCCCGTGGTCACTCCGGCCCGTGGTCACTCCGCCCGGCCCGTGGTCACTCCGCCCGGCCCGTGGTCACTCTGCCCGGCCGGGGCCCGCTCCGCCTCTCCGCGGTCTGTCCTGGCCGCCAATGCCCTTTTAACATTGCACTGCCCCTTCAGTGGCTCAGCAGGGCAACAAGAAAAGGGCCCTGGCCACCAGCAGCGCGCACCCGGGGCCCCTGCCCCCCGAGCCGGGCCCCCCGAGCCGGGCCGCCCCACCCTGTGCGGGAGAACAAGAGACAACTTAGTGCGTGGGACCCGCGGCCCCTCGGCGCCCCACGCCGCTCCCCTGGCCCCCCACTTCTCCCTTCCTCCCCCCACTGCCCCCCGGCTGCTCTGATCCGGGCCGGGCCGCCCCGGGCCCCTCCGCGCCCCCACAGCCTGCTCTCACCTCTTCCTCCGGGGGGCCCCTCGCACCGCAGCCCCCCCCTTCCCAGCTGCCCCCCGGCCGCTCCCGGCCCGCGCTCCCCTCGAAGCGGCCCCCCAGTCTCTGCGCCCCCGCCCCTCCCCCCGGCACAACTTTGGGGGGCCGCGCCGCCCCCAGCCCGCCTGTCGGGGCGCCGGGCCCCGCTCGGCCCGCGCGTGGCACGCCCGTCCGTGCCCGTGCCGGGGAGGGGCCGCCCCCGCCCCGCCCCGCCCCGTTTAAATGCCCGCCCCCCCCGCCCCGCCCCGCCCGCCGCTCACGCCGGCGCCGCGCGCGGCCCGGGGGGGGGGCGGGGGAGGACCGGGCCGGGGGGGCGGGGGCGCCGCCGCCGCGCGGGCTCCATCTGCGGCGGGCGGCCCCGCTCCCGGGCCTCGTTAGCATGGCGCGCGCCCATTGGCCGCCGCCTGCGCTAGTCCCGGCCGCCCGCCTCGCCATTGGCTGCGGCCCCGAGAGTTTAAACCCGGATCCCGCGCCCGATTGGCCGGCCCTCCCGCCGCGTCACGGGCCGCTCGCTTTTCACAATGAACTCCGCAAGGCCCGCCCCCCCATTCACAAGCTTTAAAAAACTTTGCCCGCCTTTTCTCGGCGGCGTGCTCGGGGCCCGGGCCTCTGCCTCTGCCCTGGGCCACCCGGCCTCGCGCGCTGGGTTCGAATCCGACGTCCCCCAGCACTTCGGGACCGTCTGAGGACACTGAGGCCCAGAATTCGGACGGGCCGAGTCAGGAAGCTCCCTCGCCCCCCAAGTTCGAGGCCCTTTGAGGGACCCTCTTTGGGAGGGGCTCGGGGTGAGGCTGCCTTGTGGGGGGCGGGGCTCGGGGCCAAGGGCCTGGCAGCTTCCTTCCCCTCTTTGGGCTCGGCCCCCTCCCCAGGACACCCAGCCCAGCCTTAGCTCCCAGTTCTCCCCGAGGCTCCGCTTCAGCCAAGCTCACCCTCCCCCCAACTTGGGGTCCCCTGGACCCCCTCCTGCCCCTCCTCCATCCGTGCACGGACCGGGGGGGCGGGGCGCCCCGAGAGTCCTGAAGGCGAGGTCTGGGGTGCCAGATGCGCTGGCGGAGCCCTAGAGGGAAAACGCTTTGGGGGGGGGGTCCTGGCCCGCTGGAAGGAGGATCTGGGAGGGTACAGAGCCCCCGAAACACTGGCACGGAGCTGCTGAGACAGGAAGGGCAGGGGCCTGGCGGGGCGAGAAGAGGGGTGCTGGGACACACCCGAACAAGTCTCATATTTGGCAAAGCAGGCCGGGCCCAGAACCCCCCCCCCCCAAAGGCTGGGCCCACGGGCTCGGTTCCAGCTCGGGGTGGGGAGGGGGGCTAGCAGCAGGCATGAAGGGAGGGGCCCCGACAGGAGCCTGGGGGCGCCAGAGCGCGCGGCTGGGGGGCTGGGGGCTGACTTGCAGGAGGCCAGTCAGTCCGGAGGCTGGAGAGCCCCGAAGCCCTGCCACGGGACTCGCTCTGGGGCCAAGCTCCCACTGGCCAGCTGTGAGGGCCTGGTCCGTCTCTGTCCGTCTCAGCGTTCCTCCATCACACTGGGAGGGCTGGAAGATTCTCTGAGCCTCATGAAATGCCTCCCCCCGCCCACGTCTGTGCGTGGACAGGGCAGGAAACTGAGGCCGGGCTGGGGGCCCCTCCTCACTGGCCAGCTTCACGCCAGGCCGGCGGGCTGGGGGCCGCCTGTCTTTTTCCTCCTTTTCCCCGTAGCAGCCCACATTTACTAAAGGGTTTTTGGCTGAACTGGGGGCCCCTCACCGCCCCCAGGCAGGCAGCCCCCCCCTTCCGTCAGGGCAGAGCCACTGAAACCAGGGAAGAAGGGAAGGCAGGGCAGCCGGAGGAGGGCCCCTTGGGGGGGCAGGGCCCCATTCCTAGAGAAAGTTCTCTAAGTGCTCGGCAGACCTGGTCCCGGGGGGCCACGGGGGGGGCGCACGAGTGGGGGCAGAGAGAGATGAGCAGTGTGGGGGATGGGGAGGGGGCGCCTGTACTGCGGGAGGGGGTGCCTGACGGCCCCACCGCCTCCTTGCAACCCAGCTGCCCCAGTCCGGGGGCCAGGGGGGCGGGAGCTGGGGGGTGAGGGGAGGGGATCCGCCACATTCCTGGCCTTCGGGGCGGAAACGATCGCTTTGTTCCCGGCCCGGCTGGCCCCGCGGGGCGCCGCTGGCCAGGGAGGAGAGCATTAGGTGTCAGGCGGGGGAGGGGCGGGGGGCGAGCCAGCCCCTGGCCCCAGGAATGCGAGGGGGTAGGCAGGGGGAGCGAAAAACTCAGAAAAGGATGGGGCGGGGGGCTCCCGGAGGGCCCCTCCAGGGCGGCCCCTTCCCCCCCATCCATGCCCTCTCGGGTTCATAAATCTCCCTCCGTTCCTGCCCTCCCCCAGTGTCTCTGTGTTTCTGTATCTCTTCTCCAGGTCTGTCTCTCCGTCTCTGTCTCTCTCTCTGTGTCTCTCTCTTTCTCCCCCTCCCTTGTTTCTATTTGTCTCGCAGTGTCTGTCTCTCTTTCTCTCTCCTTTCTGTCTTCTCTCTGTCTCCTTGTCTCTCTTTCCCCTCTGTTTCTCTTTTCTGTCTCTGTTCTCTCTGCTTACTCTATTCTCTTTTTTGTCTCTCTCTTCCGTCTCTCTCCCTTTGCTCTGTCTCTTTTCTGTCTGTCTCTGTTTCTGTCTTCTCCCCTCTGTCCCTCTTGGTCTCTCCCCCTCCCTTTGTCTCTCTGTGTCTATCTGTCTCTCTGTCTTTCTCTCTCTTGTCTTGTGTCTTTTCTTTCTGTCTCTCCTCTCTTTCTCTGTCTCTATGTTTTTTGACTTTGTCTCTCTGTCTCTGTTCTCTCTCTCTCTCTCTCTCTCTCTCTCTCTCTCTCTCTCTCTCTCTCCCTCTCTCTGTCTTTGTCTCTGATGCTGTGTATATCACTGCATAGTCCTCTCTTGAAGCATATGCATCTCTCTTCCATTCTCTGTAGTCAATGGGCTGCTATTTATTAAGCACCTACTGGATGGGGCTGGGGGTGCTAAAGGTCCCAGCAAAGGTCTAGGCTGAGCCTTCACCCTGTGAGTCTCTTTCTTGTTTCTAGGCTCCTGTGGTCTCTGCTTCCCTCCTTTGTTCTTTCTCTCCTTATTGCTTCCTTCTAGGCTAAAGGGAAGCTACCTTGATCAGATCCAGCCCCTTAGTGGCCCCGGCAGGAATTGGACCCAGGGGTGGGATGGGGGAAGGGGCTCTCCCCCCTCTGCTCAGGCCCAGCTGATCAAATTACCCCAAAGTTGGAGGGAACTATAAAGCCCAAAGAGAGTCAGTGAGAGGTCTAGGGGCCCCCACCCCACCCAAAGCAGACCCTAGCTTTGTTCTTTGGGGAAGGGCTCTTGTCACAAACCCTCCATTTCCTTCCTTTCCACTCTGCCTCCAGCCGGACTAAACTGCGTAGCACATCCTCCCTGCCATGCCCTTCCTGGGCCCTCCTCAGGTCTCAGGGGCCCCGGTCCAGCCCCAAGGCTGCCACAGGTCTGGATTCTTTCTGGGAAACTCCAGATGAACAAACATGCCCAGAATGCTCCACCTTCAGAGCTGAAGGAAAGTTCAGGAAAATTCTTGAATTGGAGAGCCTCCCTATCTAGTACTTGATATGCCACTTCTCATCTCTAAGCCTCCTAAGGGCTCTTCTTCATGTTGGACATTGCTTCCACTATTTCTGCCCACTGAAATCTTTGCTTTCCCAAGGGGGATCCCTAGCCATTGCTGGGCACCAGAGGAGCCCTCTGGCTGGCTATCTCTGCCATCATCTTCTGCCATTACCAGGGCCCTGGTGGGATAGGTGCTCGATCTCTCACACTGGGAAGCAGGGGTTCATACAGCAGCACCCAGAAAATAGGCTTGTCCATAGCTGTTCGGATGCTATCCCTCTGCTTAGGTTCATTAATCAACTCCTCCCTAGCAGGGATTCTCTCTTTATTATTATTATTTCTTTAATTTTGCTTCTCTTTACACCCACCCCCAATGCTTAACACAGTAGGTCTTTGGTCAAACTTCCTGTCTGACTGTCTTCTTCCATAAAACAATTTTTTTAAGCTCAGAACAATAGCTAAGCTTACTTCATTGTTGATATTCTAATGAAGGAGAAGAGACTTCTAATATGTTGGAGGATCCCAGAGAAAATCAAAAGGGAGGGAGGCTGATTTTATCCCCTTTTGATAACATTAAGAGAGGGAAGGAAAAGGATCACAAAAAAGGGATTCTCAAGGGTGAAAAGGAGAAAGAAGAGAGTCTAAGGATGGGAAGGAAAAACAGAGGAAGCAGGCTGGGGTTGAAGTTGCCTGAAATAGCCAGAGGCGGCCGAATAGATAAGGACCCAAGAATTTGGTGTAGAAATAACAAAGTCAGCTTAGAAAGAAGCCCAGATTGGGGGGAGGGGGGAGAAAACTAAAGAAGCTCCCCGATCTTGAAGGGAAAATGTAAAGAAACAGAAGGGAACCCCCCCCCCCCAAGAATTAGAATCCAAGGGAAGGAGGGTGTGCTTTCCATTGAGAAATGGCTGAACGACGTGGGGCGTCCCGACCAGAGAAGACTATACCGAACTCTAAGAAATGACAAAAGAGACGATTTCCGAAACACCAGGGAAAGATGAACCGACCAAGAGTGAAACCAGCAGAACCAGATCAATAGACAAAGACAGTGAACTCGGAAAGGAAAAACTACTTGGGAAGACCGTTCGGATCTGTGACCCAAGTAGCCCGGGCAGCCGTTAATTCGGGGGGACGGAGGATGAGGCATGTTTCCACTCCCCACCCCCCTCCCCCGTCAGAGCAGACAGATTCCAGGGGAAGAAAGACAAACATTTCTGGACCTGTCATTGGGTGGATTCCTTTTCCTCCACGATGCTCATTTGTCACAAGGTTCCCCCTCCATTTTTAGGGTGGGGGCGGTGTTGGGAAGCATTAATGATACTGAAAAAGAGTCTTTTTTTTTAATACACAGAAAAAGACAAGAAGGAAATCCGGTAGGACACAGAAACTCACGAGAGAGTTTCGGAAGTAATGTGTGGAATCTATTGTATCCTTTCAAAAATAAACCAAGCAATATGAAATGGAGAGACCACGGTTTTATTTACATTCATCTTTTTTGTGGTCGGTCGTATGTATCGAAATGCTCTTGGCTTAGATGGTTAAGTCCAGGATTTAAAAAAAAAATTAAAAAAAATGAATGATCTATTTTTTAAAAATGGAAAAGGATCAATTTGGATCAATTATACCTTGGAAACAATGTAAAGACTAAAAAAATTGCCTCGGGGGGGTGAGGGGAGGGAAGTAAGATCAGGGGGAAAATTGTAAAACTGAAAATAAATAGAATCTTAATAATTAAAATAAAATAAAAATAAAAATGGAGAAAGGAGAAATAACAATAGATGAAGAGGAAATAAAGGATCCACTTAGAAAATATGTTACCCAAATATATGGACAGCAAATTAAATTAAATGGATGAATATTCATAAAACATGAAATACTCAG
Organism: Macrotis lagotis; assembly: GCF_037893015.1. Lineage (NCBI taxonomy): Eukaryota > Metazoa > Chordata > Mammalia > Peramelemorphia > Peramelidae > Macrotis > Macrotis lagotis. Next base: position 697,575,087 of record NC_133666.1, read on the forward strand.
ATTAAATGAATTTTTAACCATTTAACCTCTGGAAAAGAAATTAAATAAATGATAAATGAATTCATAAAGGAAAAAAAGTCACAGGACCAGTAGGATTTCCAAGGAAGTTTACCAAACAGTCAAAAAAAATTTCATTCCAAAACTACAACGAATTTGTACTACTAAATTGTTTGGGAAAAATAAGAAAAAGGATTCTTTTGAACTCCCTCTATGATACAAATATAGCCTTAACATTAAAAAAAAAAAAGGAAGGGACAAAGAGAAAGAAATCTCAAAATATGTCTATATAATTAATGAAAACTGACTTATTGAGCATTCAAAAATATTGAAAAAAGTATTGGCAAAAGGGCTATAGCAACATATTAAAAAGTGTACACACTGTGATCAAATTGGATTTATACCAGTTGTGCAGGATTGGTTTAATGTTAGAAAAACCAGAACTAAAACAGATCACATTAGTAAGAAAAATCATAAAAATCACATGATTGTGTCAATGGGCATAGAAAAGGTTGCAGCAAAATACAACACCTTTTTCTGTTAGTAACAAAAATGGTTAAATGGATTTTTGCTTTATATGATAATTAGTATCTCTCTGAAACCATGAATTATCATTATCTGTAATGGAGAAATACTGAAAGGTTTTCCAGTAAGATCAGGTGATAAAGCAAGTATGTCCTTTATCAGCACATTTTATAATTTAATTTTAATGCTGAACTTTACAAAATATGAGTCTCTCCATAAACATAAAAGAACAGAAAAATAGAATTTGGTATAAAATGATCTGTACAACTTATGTTTCCTTGGAAAAATATAATAAAGTCAGAATTTATAATATCTGTAACAAATTGTACATTTATGATTCATCACTTAACAAATAATATTTAAAATGAATTTTATAATAGAATTAATAAAAAACTAAATATGTCCACAATAATGTTTAAAATATTTTTATATTTACTACAAATTCAGAATTGTTATCAATCACAATAATAAAACTAATGTTTATATGCAAAGAACTTTACATGTCCTGTCTCATTTGCTTTTTTTTCAAGCTGTTCCACTTGCCTCTAATTCTTTCTGGCCTGTCTTTTGTTCTCTTCTGTGAATTTAAACATAATATTTCAATGATTCTCTTTCCTTTCTTTTCCCTTTCTTATTGAGGGATGCAGTATGCTTAACCTACCTCTACCTCAATTGAAATAAAAAGAAAACCAAAAACCAAAACCCTTGTAAAAAATATGAATTGTCCAGCAAAACGAATTTCCACATTGACCACATCCATGAAAGGATGTTTGCATCTGCATTTTGTGTCCATCTAACGGAGTCACCACCATTATCTAATATGACACTAGAGATGCTAACTAAAACAAGAAAAGAAATTGAGAGTGTAAACACAGATTAAGAGGAAACAAAATTATCTTCTTTTGCTGATAAGATGACATTCAACTAAAAATCAATTGAAATGACTAATAAATTCAGCAAAAGTAGCAGAAAGCAAATACATCACTCAACAGCTTTGTTGTATACTACCAACCAAACACAACAAAGAAGAGGAAGAGAAATTCCGTTAAAAATAACTACAGAATCAAATATCAAATATTTGAGATTTCCCCTTCAACAAATACAGGGATTTTGTAAAACTGAGTACAGAATGTTCTTCATGAAAATAAGGACAAACTTATATAAGTGGTTGAGCTCTGAAAATATGATACAAATAACAATACTAAATTAATTTATTTATTCAGTGTCATACAAATCAAATGACCAATGAACTATTTTATAAAACTAGGAAAAAAGGTAACATTTACAGGCAGAATAGATGATCCTGAATTTGAAGACAAATAATAAAATTAAGGGAGAAGGAAAACAAGCTTTCAAACTACACAACAAAACTATAATCATCAAAGCTATTTGGTACAAGTTAAAAAATAGAAAAATTCCGAAGTTTTCTATTTAAATTAGTCCAGTCAAATTTGTTGTAATATATGAATCCAAATAAAGTTATTTCATGAGACATCCATAAGAACAATTTTTTACTGAATCATGAATTCCACTTCTCCGTGTTTTTTTAAGCACAAGTTTAAGAGACACAACAACATTTTTACCTAACAGGAGTTGTTGACATTAATATGACCAGCAAAGTATTTTACAGACATATTCTCATTTTGTGATCTTGTTCTCTTGCTGGGTTTTCTTTTTGGTGTCCCTTCTTTTTCCACTACAGGAAAGATTTTTTAAAAGTTAATTTTTATCATATTCTAAATTTAATTGTAAAAAAATTGTATTAAAAGATACAATTTTAATTTGTTTACATAATCTTATTATAGCTCTATAATTATACTTAATTGAATTATTAAATTATATTTTAATTGTATATTAATTTAAATATTTTAACAATACTTATAATTATCATTGTACTAGTCTACTTCAGCCAATTTTCTTTTTTTCATTATTGTATTTAACATTCTTTTTCTTCCCTCTACTCTATGTGACTTTTATTATGACTTTGTCTAATTCTATAAAATTCTATAAAATATAAAATTTGGAGATTTGAAGAATAATGACTTAAATATAGAAATGAAAACTATTTTGTCATTTGTAGTTGCCCCTGTGTCTTTTTTGATTAAAAATTCATCTTTTTCCCATAGTTGTGAAAGGCATTGGATTTGTTTTTAATTTTTCTGAATGTATGATCTTAAATATTTGGGTTATATACCCATTTTAAATTTCTGTAACATGGTATGAGATGCTGGTAAAGTTTAATTTCTGCCAGCCCACTTTCTAGTTTCCCCAGCAGTTTGTATTAAAAGAGTTCTTTCCTACATTCATTTTGAAATTATTGTCAAATATGGTATAAAATGGCAGATTAGGTGCTCAGTGCATAGAGTGTCAAACCTGAAATGAGGAAGATACATATTCCTGAGTTCAAATCTGACCTCAGACACAATCTTTTTTTGCAAATCAGGTTATGAAGTCAGAAAGGACTAAAATGGCAGAACAACAATAGTAGTGTAAGATCACAGAATTTTAGAACTGAAGGCTTTCTCAGAGAGTATCTCATCCAATCACCAAATGAAAGGAATCTCTACCCCACCATACCCAAGAAATAGTCATGCAACTCCTGCTTGCAGACCTCCAAAGAAATGAAATGGGATATTTGTTCAAGGGAACTCATTTCTCTTTTTTTCTGGCATATTTTAGTTATGTCTGACTCTCTATGATCCCATTTGGAGTTTTCTTGGTAGAGATACTGGAGTGGTTTGTCATTTGCTTCTTTAGCTCATTTTGCAGACGAGGAAACTGAGACAAACATGGTGAAAGCCTTTCCCAAGACCGCACAACTAGTAAGTATTGTGAAAGCTAAATTTTTGCCAGCCTATATTTCTGTTTAAAGTCTGATTTCTTACTATTGTAAGTATGGAAGTTAATCTCTCCCTAAGTTAATTGCAGTCACAGAAAGATAGAAGATTAGAAAGCTGGAAACTTGACTACTCATCTCCAAATGAACCACCTAGATTCCTGCCTTTATTATACATTAATCCAAGGAGGTAACTATTCATCTTCTATTAGACAAGATAACACTGTATTAGGTTGAGATGTAGATACACCCCTGTACAATGTTATCTTGTCAAAATATATATCAATATATACATATATTTATATGTATTAATTTTATTCATTTTTTTTTGGACAAGCAGCTGTGTAGCCTAATAGACTGGTCTCCAAAAGGTTTAATGATTTTTCCTTTGTTGGTCATATATAAATACCGTCCAAATCCATTTCCATTTTCAAAATGGTTACCAATCTATAGGTTTCTTTGTAAATCTTAGGAGAATACACTTCAGGTCTTACCTAATTGTCTTTTGTTTTACTTTAGATCAAAATGATCAGGTTTTTATGGGGTCTGAGGTTGGAACTGAACTCATGAAGATGAGTCTTCCTACCCCACTCCAGGTCTGGGACTCTGTAGACTGGCGCCATCTAGTGGTTCTAAGTGTTAGTTTTTTTCCTGACATTGAAACTAAATGTCAAAAATGTCTTGGCAGTCATTCCTCCTGATGATGTCTCTGGGGCTAAACAAAACAAATTTAGGTTCTGTTCGACATGACATTTCAAAGATCGTCTTCAAGTCCACCACTCTCAAGGATAAACAAATTCTTTAACTGATTCTCCTATAAATGACTTGGTCAGGACCCTTCAGTTTCCTGGTTACTCTCCTCTGGAAAGGTCCTGCCTTATCAGTGTCTTCTTCAATGATGATGCCAAGAACTATACGCTGGTCTGATGAAGTCAGAGTCCAGAGAGACTCTCTCTTTCCTGGTACTGGACACTAAATCTATTTTAATGAAGTTAGAGATCTCATTGCTTTTGTTTTGTTCCCCCCCCCCCCCCATTTCCACTGACTTGTATTGAGCCTACACAAGTCCATTGAAAGCCTAGATCCGTATTTACAACAACTTTCTAACTGTGGCTCCCCCATCTTATACTGTGAAGTTGGGTTTTTGGTATCCAAGTACAAGACTTTATATTTCTTCCTACTGAATTTCATCTAAACTAGAGGGAGCTAGAATTAGCATATTGAACTCATGCTCAAACCCTGCCTTAGAGACTTATTTAGCTGTGTGACCCTAGGCAAGTTATTTAATTTCCCTCAGCCTCAGTTTACTCATCAGTAAAAAGGGGATAACAATGGAACCTCCCCCAAAGGGTTATTGTGAACATCAAATGACATAAAGAAAGCTGTGCAAATCTTAATGACATGTTACTAAACTCAGGTCAGTGCTGTAGCCTGTCCAGATCCTTTTGGTTCTGACTCCATCATATCCCATATTATCTGTCCCTCTCAGCTTTATGCAATCTTCAGGTCATTTGATAAGCATATCATCTTTGCCTTTGTCTAAGGAAGTGATAAGAATGGTCAACAAAAAAGGTCCAAGTGCAGATCACCAAGGCACTCGCCTGGAGACCTTCTGCCACATGGACATTGACCAGGAACTATGACTTTTCCTGCCAAGAAGGAAAAAATACAAGAGGGCTAAGGGAGGGAATAGTTCTATGGGAATTCCATTCTGTCTCCACAACTTCTGAATCATCAGTTTCTTCAAGTCCCCAAACAAATCCACAGTGCACCCTAACTCAGCCCCTGCACAGTTATTCAAGACCAGAAGTTGGCTCACCAAGCATCCAGGTGTTGGGCTGGAACTAGACATTAACTACCTGTGTATGTGGGTGCCAGGGAGGTGCAAACCCTGACTTGGGTCTTTATTGGATAGTTCCCCCATTACACCCCCTCTGTGTCCCTAAGGTGGATTGGTTCTCATATTTTTAATGCAGGTTGTAGGGTTTGTTTTTTTGCAGGGATCTTCACTTTCCCATTATTAACTCCTGGATTTTATTATATAGTAACGCTCAGCTTTTGTGAGTGTATTTTGTTACCTGCAACTTCTTGAGGCTATTATTATTTTGCTAATTCTGTAGAATTTAGGATTAATGAATTTGGGTTAATTTTGAATTGCTTAATTTGTAAGCAAGCCATCCTGTCATCAGTCAGCAGGGACAGCTTGTCTCCTTTTTGACTATTGTTAGACTTTTAATTTTGCTCTTGCCTTACTGTTATTTTTAGAATTCCTAGAACCATATAATATAATAGTGGGGGAAAGAGGTATTCCTGCTTTACTCCTGTATTTAAAGGAAAACTTTGTTGTATTTCTCTGTTGCTTATTTTTGGGGTTTAAAGCTACTTTCAAACATTATATTAAAAATACCTCCATGCTAATACTAAGCAGAAATTAATTTTGAACCATCAAAAGCATTTTCTGTATTTATGGCAACAGTTGTGTTTTAAGATTTTATTTCTAATTTGATTAATTACATTGTTTTCCTAATTTTGAACCATCCTTACAACCCTTAGAGAATTCCAAACTGATCATGGTGAATGATTTGGGGGATTAATTGTATTATTTTCTGAGGTTTTATTTCAGTTTTTGAGAGAGAGAGAGAGAGAGAGAGAGAGAGTTTCTTTTTTCTTTTGCTTTTCTTTTCTTTATTCTCTTATTTAAGTATACCTTTCTTCCTGGCTTCATATAACTTAATATCCAGTAATAAAAGCCTCTTTGCTGTTCCTACCACATAATAGTCCATCTCCCTACTCTGAGAATTTTTCACTGGTCATGCCCCTTACCTGGAATTCTCTCTATTGGTATCTCTATTTCCTAGCTTCCCTGATTTCTTTCAGGTCCAAATTAAAATCCCACCTTCTACATGAAGTTTTTCCTGATTCTTCCCTTTGTGAATTATCTCATGTATCTTGCATATTTCTTTTCTTTTCTTTTCTATTTTACTTTTTTGCAGGGCAATGGGGTTAAGTGACTTGCCCAAGGTCACACAGCTAGATAGTTATTGTCTGAGATTGTATTTGAACTCAGGTCCTCCTGACTTCAGGTGCTCTATCCACTGGACGACTCAGCTGCCTGCCTTCTACATTTCTTGTCTCTCCCATTAGAATGAAAGCTCCTTGAGAGCAGGGACTCTGCTTTTTTTTTTTTTCCATTTTCAGTGATCACCAGTGGCTGGAATCTAGTAGGTGCTTAATAAATAAATGCTTAACTTCATTTAACTTGTGTCATGAAAAGTGTTTGAAAGAGTGTGTTCTTTCTCAATTTTTGATCCTAATTTGTATAGTGTAGGCATCAGTTTTTCTTTTAAGTTTTACAGAATTCTCTTATAAAGACATCTGAAGCATGAGTTTTTCCTTTTGAAGTTCTTTTATACTTAATTCCATTTTGTTTTCCAAAATGTTATTACTGATAACCTCTTTTTAGGTTTTGTTAATATAGCTAGCTGTTTTATGCTTTTGTAAATTTGTCCATTTTTTGAAGAAGACCATGACATGCACATGAAATGATTTGAGTGAGGGAGGGGCTGTGCTAAGTCATCAGTCTCACTTTCTCCTCCAGAGCCATCTGGGTCCAGTGGCAGGAAACTGAATCACTTCCATCTAAATTGTCTTAGGAAGATTCTGAAGATCACCCGGCAGGAGAAGATCCCAGACAGAGGTCCTTTCTCAGCTAAACTGCCGAGCATTCCAACATTACCAAAGAGAGGGCAACTACGATGGGCTGGACACAGTGTTAGAATGCCAGGTGTAGACTTGCTTAAAAAAACTACTTTAGGGAGGACTTACACAGGCCTGAAAGTCTCATTGAAGATCTTTAAAGTTGATTGTACACTGCCCAGCATGGTGTGTCCTCATCAGTGAGGGGGCTGCACTATATGAGAAGAGCAGAATTGAAGCAGCTCAAAAAGGAAACATGACATACATCAGTTTGGAGGACCCACCCTAGGTGTTTACATGGACTATTTGTGCCCAACCTGTGATAGAGCATTCTGAGCTCATATCTATCTGATCAGCCACAGTTGGACACGCTGTAATTTGTCTCAAACATGGTGATGTCATTTTGGTCTTCTTCCATGATGAAGGACAAGGACCCAACCAACCAATTTTGCTAAGTAAGTCTCTTTAAGTTCTCAATTTTGTAGGATTAGATATTTTAAGGTTCATTTTAGAGAAGAGCAAGTTGAAGCTGGAGGAGATTTAATAACTTACCCAATGGGGTCATGCCCAGTAGTGTCAGAAATGGAATTTTTCAATCCAGGTCTTCAGATTCATTCAACCAGTAAGCATCACTGGGAGGATTTGACCTTATGGCCAGCTTTCTATTTTTTTTTTATTTTTATTTTTTTAGGTTTTTGCAAGGCAATGGGGTTAAAGTGGCTTGCTCAAGGCCACACAGCTAGGTAATTATTAAGTGTCTGAGGCCGGATTTGAACTCAGATACTCTTGACTCCAGGGCTGGTGCTCTATCCAGTGCACCACCTAGCCACCCCAGTTTTCTATTTCCCTATTCTTATCACTAGTAATTTCTGAATTTTTTTTCCTTTTTTCCCCACTTATGGTGATCTCTTTATCTTTTTTAGATATGGTGATTAGGATTTAAGAGTTACTGTTTATCAATCAATGTTCTTAGTCTTCCACTAACCAAATCTCTTATTCAATTATCTCCCCTCATATTTTAAAATTTCCCATTCCATTAATCTCTGCTCTTGGTTCTCTCTCTCTCTCTTTCCATTTTCAATCAATGAGCTTTTTATTTTTATTTTTATTTTTTACATTTTTTTAATCAATCAGCTTTTGCAGATGATGAAATTGAGACCCAGAGACTAAGAGTCAAACAGATATAATGCCAGGTCTTCATCCATATACAGAGCTTTTCTCACTATCCTACACTAAATTTTTCTGAATTTAATTTAATCTGAATTTCTCTTTCTTACCCTGAAGATAATTGTGTTGGAAGTGATATTTTTGTTAAATGGTTTTCCTGAAATCTAAAAACCATAGTGGCTTTAGTAGGAAGTGGAGGGAGAATCTGATGCATCTCCTATCAGTCCAAAGTTACTGAGCAGAAAAGGACTCCTTCCCTTATAGGATTTGGAGCTCATTCCCAGGTATTGGCATGTCCCCATTCCTAGGCAGAAATCTTGTGAACATCTGGGCATTTGGGGGCATTTCTGATCATTCTTTTCTCTTCTACACCTTCCTCATCTAGGCTTCTACCAGGACTAGGTCTTCATCTATGCCTTGACTTGGACTGGTCCTAGGGAAAACTGAGTCTCTTCCCCAAACCCCAGGTCTTACATATGATTGTAAATACCCACTCATTCATGTGATTATTTAATAGCTTTTTTTTCCTAAAAAAGTTTCTACTCCAGTCTTTTCTCTAAGGCCATTTGATTCACTGCATCATTTTTTCATATTTTATTGCCTCACCATCCTCATATATGCAATAGAATAGTCTCCCTCCACTTATTTTTACCTGTACTTCCTTTGTAGCTCAGAACACAAACAGCTTCTATAGAGGTAACCAAGCATTTCCCTAGGATAACACTTCCCATAAGACTATGACTTCAAGGAGCTCAGAATCAATATGGGTATAGGGGCAGTAAATATAAGCAATCTACCAAAAACCACAGCACAAGGAAAACTGAAGAGGAGGGACTTAGAAGCAAGAGGGTCAGAGAAAGCTACCCAAAGGGAGTGACATCAGAACTGAGCTGATTGTGAGGAGAGAGAAGATTCGAGGCATGGGGGAAGCTTAAGGGAACATTCTCAATGAAAATTCTCTCTCTGGCCATTGGCACCTACTTGATTTGATTTTGGTTAAATTTGCTTCAGCTGTCTCTGGGTTAATGGCAGAAAATTCCAAAACATTTTATCTGGGTTCAGGAGAGCATTTAAAGGTGGAATTAGGAAGTAAGACCTAGAACATAAGCCTGATGACGTTACCATGTCAAGCCGGCTTAAAAACCTATCTGCATTTTGGAGGTATACCCCCAAGGAGCCCTATAGGAAATGTGCTGCTTGGGACTGGGCATGCTGTGGACTTCCTTCAGTCCTCATATGGGGTGTGCACACTGCTCTCCCATGGCGGACAAGTAGAACTGGGTGTCAACATGTTGGAAGCGGTCAGCTTGGGTTCTCCAAGGCCAACTGCAACTCAGGAACAGGACAGGGGGAAGGCCTCTAGATGAGGCCGCCATCTCCCAGATCCTTCTCATTTATCAACATCTGTGCTCTCCTCTCTGACCACTGCCCTCACTCAGGCACCAGGACTGTTGGGCCTCTTTACAGGTCCCTCCTATCCATCTAAACCTCACCGTCACATTCCAGTCTGAGTTTGATCCGTGAAGATCTGAGCATCTCGATTCCCTGCTCTGGGGTCTTCAGTGGCTCCCGAGTAGTTTTGTCTGACATCCACCTTCTGTTCTTTCTCATATACTAATGTAACTTGTCATTGTTGCTTCAAGAAGCCCAGTGTCCTTCAGGCTCCACCTGGACATTCTCCCATACCTGGTCCTAAAGTGTCCCAGAATCCCAGAGTCTAAAGGATTTTAGAGAACATTGAGTTCTATGGTTCTCCAGTTGACCAGGAGCACTTAGGGTAATGAAATCTAGGGAAACAGCAATACGAACTATTAGGTATTTCGTTTAGCCTGGGGTCCAGTGAAAGAATTATTGAGACAGAAGGCTGCCTGAACCAAGAAAAAGTGGGAACCCCTGATCGAGGATAATCCCTTGCTTTCCCTGCCCTCGGTCATCTTTTTCTTGTCGTGAACTTGGAAAATATGAATATGAACATTTCCATATCCAACAAAGAACAGAAAAAGATTATCTATGAATCTAATGGAAGAAATATCTCCTAAATTCATGCGGTGGGTAACTGCTGCCAAATATATATTCACCACCAAGTAGAAATTACAGAGGTAAAAAAAATCCAGATTTTATTATTATGCATAAGTATAGGTTCAGGCTTGAAATAAATAGGAAATAATCACGAGTATTCTGACAAGACTTCTGGGCAAACCTACCGGGAAATAATCTTTTTACATATTTACAATTGTGTACATTCCTCCTCTCAGGTCATAAGCTAAAGAGAAGATAGAACCACAAGCCCTTCAGAACTCCTATTTTCTGTCCATTATCTGTTCAGTTGTGTAGATTCATAATATTCTGGTCATTCACGTAGCCCACTTCCCCGCATCCCATATATCAGGTCTCCAAGTCTAAATGATTTTTTTCTATAGCTCTCCCAGAGATACAGAATGTCATAAAAGCTGATCATAATCTCATTTATCCCCTCAGGAAATAAACATTATCCAATAAACCCTATAGGGAAACTGAGTCAGGTTACATTTAAACTACATTTGTCCTTCATTTTGTTTTTTAGGTTTTTGCTATGCAATGGGGTTAAGCGGCTTGCCCAAGGCCACACAGCTAGGTCATTATGAAGCCTCTGAGGCCGCATTTGAACTCAGGTCCTCCTGACTCCAGGGCCGGCGCTCTAGCCACTGTGCCACCTAGCCGCCCTTTAAACTACATTTGGCTGTCTCGCAAATAGACCGAGGAGGAGGATTTACATGTCTCCAAGAAGTCAGGGACAGGTGCGATTTTTCCTTTGGCTTCTTATCTAAGGAACGATGAAGGCTCTAAGCAGGTTTTTATATCCCGTGGGTTGTTTTGAACCTGTGAGGTCAAGATTAACCAAAAATGGAGGAGTAAAAGGAAAACAATCCCCACAAGGAAACCGTGATAGCGCTACCGTCCACAACCTTTAAAACTGTTTATTAAATGTAGCATGTAAGCTGCCCTGGCTTGGGTCCCTTCTGAACTCCCCTCTGCTTTCCTTCTGGCTGTTTGAGTCCTCGGCTGCTGTCTTTTCATTGTTTCCTTCCCTTTTTCATCTCTTTCACTTCTCCCTGCACCAAAAACGCTGTTCTCTTGCAACCTTAAGTGTGGCCGAACAAGACAAACGGGCTTGCCCCGGGCGGCCTTCTGGGTCGGGCAGGAGCTTCGGAGCCCTAAGTCTGGGGTGCTGGCTGGGGTGACCTGGGCCATTCCTGTTTCAGACCAGGCGGCACCGGTGGGTCAGGCCCTCCTCCATTCAGGCGCCCCTCGGGGCCGGAGAGGGGGCGCCCGCTTCCGACGCGGGAGCCCAGCAAGGAGCCCCGTCCGCTGGGGCGCCAGGCAGGGGCGGGGGGCCCTCTGGGCCCGCGGAAGGGAGTGCGGCGAGGAGGGGCAGGAGGAAGGGGGCGACCGGAGGGGTCGGAGCGGCCGCGGGGGCCCGGCACGGCCGCGGGGGCCCGGCACGGCCGCGGGGGCCCGGCACGGCCGCGGGGGGCCCTGGCACAGCCGCGGGGGCCCGGCACGGCCGCGGGGGGCCCTGGCACAGCCGCGGGGGCCTGGCACGGCCGCAGCCCGGGCCGGGCCGGCGGGGAGGCGGCGGCGCCGAAGAGCCCGCCGGCCCCGCCCCTCCTCTGCTACTGGCCCGGCGCCCGAGTCCCGCCCCCAGCTCTCGTCGGAGGGGCGGGACGAGAACCCGGGCCCGCCCCCGGCCATTGTCTAGCGGCCGTCCCGAGCTCTGATTGGGCCCGGGGCGGCGGGGGGGGCGGGGCCCCCCGTAGGATTGGCCGGAACGCCCAGGGCCACTTCCGGGCCCTAGGAGGAGATGATTCAGGCTGCGACCGTCTCCGTGGAAACACAGGCCTCCCTTGCGGCAGTGGGCGCCCGAGCTGGTGTGTGCCGCCTCCGGCGTCGGGCCCCCGCCTCCCCTCCCCCGCCCCGCCGCCCCCTCTCCCTCCCCTCCCCCAGAGGCCCCGCCCCTCCTCGGAAGCCCCGCCCTCCGTCTGTTCTCTCTCCCTCCTCGCGCTGCCCCCGCCCCTCCCGGGAGCGGCCCCGCCCCCCCGCCTTCCTCCGGCAGCACCGTCCCCCCCCCGACCCCCCCCCTCCCTCCGCCCCCCCCGGGAGGAGAGCCCCGCCCCCTCCCGGCCCTCATGGTGGCCCCGCCCCTCCGCCCCGGCTCTTCCCCCGCCCCCCCGCCCCTGCCCTCCCCCTCCCCGCCCCGCGCCTTCCCGCCCGCGGCCCTGGCACCCTCCACCCTGGCCTTCGTGCCCGCCGCGCCGGCGCCCTCCACGCTGGCCTTCGTGCCCGCCGCGCCGGCGCCCTCCGCGCTGTCCCTGGCCCCGCCCCGCGCCCCGGCGGCGGCGCTCCCGCCCTGCCCGTCCCTGCAGGCCCGGGTGCCCACCATCGTGGTGCCCGCCGCCCCCGCGGCCCCGCTGCCCTCGCCCCCGCCGTCCCCGCGCGGCCGCCGCCGCCCGCCCGGCTCCCCGCTGAGCCCCCGCCCCGGCCGCCCCGGCCCCGCCCCGGCCTCGCCCCGCGCCGCCCGGCCGCGCCCCCTCCGCCCGCCGCCGCCCGCCCGGCTCCGCCCCGCGCCCTCCTCCTCCGCCCCGAGCCTGGGCTCCGGCCCCGCCCCCCGGCCGCGCCCCGCCCCCGGCCGCCGGCCCCGCCCCTGAGCCCGGCGGGCGGCGCGCGCGCGTGTCGCTGCAGGGCGGGGATGGAAGTCCTGGACGAGTTCGACCTGGAGCGCCCGCTGACCTGCTCCTTCTGCGAGCTCATCTCCGAGGAGGCCTTCGAGCTGCAGGCCGTGGCCTACACGGCGCGCGCCCTGCGCCATCTCCTCCGCAGCGTGGAGCGCACCCCGGCGCTGGCGGAGCGCGTGCTGCGCAAGTGGAAGCAGGAGGAGCGCGAGCGCCGCGGCCTGGTGTCCTTCCTCACGGTGGGCGGGGGCGCGCGGCGGGGGCGGGAGCGCGCGGGGCGGCGGGGGCGCGCGGGGCGGCGGGGCGGCGGGGCGGCGGGGGCGCGCGGGGCGGCGGGGGGCGCGCGGCGCGCGTGCTCATCCCCCCCTCCCCTCCCCGCGGGCCCAGGGCAGGTTCTTCCAGATTCTCCAGGGAGACCTCAATCGCTACAACAACATGGGCGCCCCGGAGCTTCGGCAGAGGCTGGACCATCTGAAGAGGAGGATGCTGCAAGTCAACGCTTATGCCCAAGGTGATGCCCGCCCCTCCGCGGGGGGGCGCCCCGGGGCACCTGGGCCGGGGAGTCACCACCACGACCCCCTCCCCGGGCGGTGTAGGCCAGGCAGCGGACAGCCCTTCAGCCTAAGCCTCGGAGACCACCCCCCTCTCCCCACTAAATGGCCCCCTTTCCTTCACCCGAGCCTCTCTAGAACCGTTCCTGGGGGTCCATGGGAGGAGGAGGCGGCCTTAATAGTTCGTAAGCTTCAAAAGGCCTTTTTCGGCCTCAGTTCCGTTATCAGAGTTTCCGTGCCCCTTACTGCAGTGGCTGCCCTCCTCTGGACGACACCTCCCGTTTGTCCTCTCTAAAACAGACCTCTCAGAATTGTCCGCACTTTGGGATTCTGTGCAGCCTCTCTTCCTTCTCATGAACCGGGTACCACTCTCCAGATACTTTGGTTTGATTTTTTTTCCTGTCAGGATTGCTAAACCAAACTTCTGAAATATCATTGAAGGGTTTGAAGCACTCGGTATAACGTCACTTTTGAATGGGAGCGTGGCCAATGTCTAACAACTTTGGCAAACCAGTGATTCGCTCCACGTGGATGACCCGGATCGTTGAATAAGGTTCATGGCATTGTAAATCTTACAACTGGGAGAGAAGCCAGATCGCCTGCTCCATTTGCCCTTCATTTTACAGATGACCACTTAAAGATAAGGATACCTGGGATACCAGAAAGCAGAAAACCTTGTGCTTGCTGTGATCCTGGGCAAGCCAAAGATGCTGCAGAGGGGCGTGAATTGTTGTTGAGGAACAGGTTGGATAAAATAACCCCTCTTGGAGCCCCCTCAATGAGTCCATGAATGTGAACATAAGCCACATGGTGCTGTATAAATTTGGATTTTTAGTATAATTGATCTTCCAAGAATTAATTTGATAGTGTTTCTCTGGTTGAATTTGAGATCCTGGACTCCAGTAAAGATCATGAGAAGGAACAGAGTGAAGCTACAAGTTACTCCAAGGACTCTTTGTCAGACTGTAGAATAACAGGGAACGTGGACATTATATGTGTAGCTAATATACCATTGGTGAAACTGTGAATTGTTTGAACTCCTGTGGAAACAATTCAGAACAATACTGGAAAATTTACTAGAGCATAAATGCCCTCTGATACAGAGGTACTGCTACTAGGTAGAGGACCCCAAGGAGTTCCAAGATACAGGAAAGGTCTCATAAATATGAAAGTAGGTGTTGTATCACTTCTTGTGGAAATCAGAAATTGAAGACAGTGGGTGCACATTTGTTGGGGGATGACTGAATGAATTGTGGTGGAAGATAAGCACATAAAAAGTGATGGTCATGAAGAATGTAGTTGAACAGAGGAATATTTGCTTGAAGGAAATATAGATCCAGGAGAAAAATTACACAATGGCTGCAATAATGTCAGAGAATACTTCAAAGGACGTTAGAAACAAGATCAATGTTATGTTCAGTTGTGACTCCAGATGAGAACTAATGGTGAAACAGGCTGCTCTAGAAAAAGGTGGGGTACAGAACAAAGCCTTGTTAGTTTGACAAACCCAGGGAGGGCTAGCATATGTGTGTGGTGTTTGTGTGTGTGTGTGTGTGTGTGTGTGTGTGTGTATGTGGATTTTTTTTTTATTAGATCAAACTCTAGTCAATTTTGTTAATTCTATTCTGTTACAAAGAAAGGTCCCAGGGGAATGGGTGCATTGTTGGGAAGGGACAACAATGTAGTGAAAGCATCTCTGTAATGGAATAAAAGTGGGCAAGGACATTTATTTTTAAAATCAAGATTTGGGCTACAGTGATCTCTGGAAAAACTTCCCACTTGCAGTATTTTCAGCCACTGTGATTCTCCAACTTTCTAACTCCAGTTTCTTCTAGTGATGCCCTGGAATAAATCTCTGAAGAAGAAAGATTGTGAATTTCCCCTCTCACCCCCACCTCCCATTGAGGATGAAAAGATGTGTGGGAGAGCCCTCTTGGGGAATTCAGGGGCCCAAGAAGTATCAGAAAAGATATCCAAGAAAAGCTGACCCAGTCATAGGAAAAGTGGAAGAATAATCAGATCGACCCAGGTCAAGACAAGAGGAAGCCTCCCAGCAAGCAGGGCAGGCACTTTATGGAATGCTTACAGGAAGAACCAGACAAGAAGGGTACCTTGTGATGTCAGACCCTGTGATAAATAATTTACAGCCACAAGCCTAGAAAGCAGGATCGCCATTTTTGCAGTTCAGCAAATTGAAGCAGGTAGAAGAGAACTTACCCAGAGTCACCCAACATGGACTTTTTGTGCCCAGCCCAATAGATTGTTCTGAGCTCATATTGGGCTGATCAACCATAGTTGAATACACTGTCATTTGTCTCAAACATAGTGATATCATTTTGGTCTTCTTGGATAACCAACCAAGTGTCTGAACTTGAAACTGAACATGGTCTATCCTGACTCCATCAAGACTCAGTGTTGTGCCCTGTCTGCCCTTAACTGCCATAGGATGGGCATACCTGGATGGGTTAAGATAGACATCCGTGAGGGGCAGCTAGGTAGCGCAGTGGATAGAGCACCAGCCCTGGAGTCAGAAGGACCTGAGTTCAAATCTGGCATCAGACACTTAATAATTATCTAATTGTGTGACCTTTGGCAAGTCACTTTAAACCCACTACCTTGCAAAAACCAAAAAAAAAAAAAGATAAACATTTGTGGGAAGAGAGACTCCTTTGAAGCTCGCCCAGTCTTACTGAAGTGTCAGGGTCCTTAGATAAATGATTTCAACCTCCACACATCAGATTGTTACTTTGAAAATTGGTGAATAGGGGCGGCTAGGTGGCGCAGTGGATAGAGCACCAGCTTTGGCGTCAGGAGTACCTGGGTTCAAATCCAACCTCAGACACTTAATAATTACCTAGCCGTGTGGCCTTGGGCAAGCCACTTAACTCCATTTGCCTTGCAAAAACCTTAAAAAAAAAGAAAGAAAATTGGTGAAAAAAAGAACAAAAATCAATGGTGATATTCTCCCCTCTGCCTTAGAGAGCAGTTGTGAAGAAAGCTCCCTTATATATTCCTTGCCTACTTAGTATTTCTCAAACTATGCTGCAGGCATTTCTCTATATTAAGTAGTTTGAGGCAAGGAGCTCTAGGTGGCTCCAGAGAGAGCCCGGGTCTCAGGAGAAGGCAGGAGCTGAAACTTTGCAGAGCAAGAGGAAAGAGAGTGTGTTAAAGTCTGGATTGTTATGGGGAAGGTCATAACATTAAGGCTGAAGGGGGCTTCCCATAGAAGGTGCAATGTTAGCTGTGACTAAAAGGAAGCTAGGAGGTGGAGATGAGGAGGGAGAACATTCCAGGGGTGGGGGACAGCTGGGGGAAATGCCTGGAGTGAGGAAATGGAGCTTTGGCCAGTGTCACCGGGTTGCAGACTATGTTGGTAGGGTGTAAGCTTTGAGAAAATAGGAAAGGTCTGGGAGGGCAGGTTAGAAAGGGCTTTGAGTGGCAAACAGGATTTTGTATTTGATCCTGGGGTTGGAACCCCTGGGATTTATTAAATAGTATCCTCAGCACTTTGCACAATTGCTGGTCTAGTAATTCCTGTCTCTGGGAGTCCTTGGGAAGTATGGAGTTGGCAACAGCAACAGCAATGATTACCTACTACTAAAGATTTATGCATCTCATGACCTTATCACAAATGCTGTCTTTTGTTTACCTAAATGAAGTAATGGATGAATCCTCTCAGCAAATATTTGCATCTAGGGCGGCTAGGTGGTACAAGTGGATAAAGCACTGACCCTGGAGTCAGGAGTACCTGGGTTCAAATCTGGTCTCAGACACTTAATAATGACCTAGCTGTGTGGCCTTGGGCAAGCCACTTAACCCCATTTGCCTTGCAAAAAAAAATATTGGCATCTAATAGACTATGTGCTTGTAAGGAGAAGTGACAGAGAGCATGTGAGTGGTGTGTGTGTGTGTGTGTGTGTTGCAGAATGCTGGACTGATCCCAGACTCATCCTTTCCAAGCTAAATATTCATATTCAATTGAAGCAGAGACCCCATGGCAAAATGACTGCCAGAAAAACTAATGTCAAGAGAATAGCGTCTCTCTCTGAACAGTTTGTTGCTAATTTCGAGGAAAAGCTGAACCAATACAACCCAAGTTGCCAAAGCGGAACAGAAGAACATCTTTCAGAGATTTGGTTTACAGCACTGCATTTGCTTCTCTGGGTCAGAGCACATCAAGACTGGTTGAATGAAAATAATGGAGAAATACAGGCACTGCTAAATGAAAAAAGAGAACTCCATAGGATTTATTAGGAGGATAGTTCATCCATTTCTAAAGAGACAACATTTAATTCCATAAAAAGTAAAATACCAGTGAAACTTAGATTGATGCAGGACTCTTAGCTCGGTAAAAAGGCAGGTGAAATTCAGCTTTATGAAGACAATAACAAACCAAAGTGCTTTTATGATATGCTGAAGGCTATTTATGGGCCAGAAATATAAGGTGCATCTCATCTACTCAGTACTGATGGAGCCACATTGATTAATAATAAGGACATGATCCTAGAAATATGGGTTGAACATTTACATAGTGTTTTTAATAGACTATTATCCATTAATACATAAGCCATTGACTATTTACCTCGTTGAAGTCAATCCATCCCTAACTGAAGCTCCAACTGAAGAAGAGGTTTTGCATGCCATTAGGCCTTTCAAGTGGCAAAACATTAGATACTGATTCTATTCCAACTGAGATTTACAAAGTGTGTGTGGGGGTGTCCATTGACTGACTGAAATTATCCAAGTTACATGGCAAGAAGAGGTTATTTCCTAGGAATTCAAGGAAGCTGACATTGTCTATCACTTTAAAGGTAAAGGGAATAGATTTTCTTGTAAAAATCACAAGGGTGTTTTTCTCAGTCATTGCTGGTAAGATTCTTGCCAGAATCATCCTCAATAGGTTGGTCCTTCACCTGGAAGATGGTCACTTACCTGAGAACCATTTTGGCTTCAGAAAATATTGAGGAACAGTGAATATGGTGTTTGCTGCTTAACAAACTTCAAGAAAAATGCCAGGAGCAGAATGGTATATAATTTTTGTAGATCTGACCAAGGCCTTTGATACTATCCAGTTTTGAGGGCTTATGAAAAAATTATGTCAAAATCAGCTAGCCCAGAGAAGTTCATGAATATTGTATGCCAGTTTCATGATGATGGGCCTGCCCGGGTTCTAGATAGTGGACAATGCTCTCATGATTTCCTGGTCACCAGGGGAATGAAACATGGCTGCATCCTTGCTCCCATACTTTTTAGCATGATGTTTTCAGTCATATTATCAAACACCTTCATCAAGGTCAGATACTGCACTGATGGTAAATTCTTCAACATGAAAAGGGCATAAGCCAAGACCAAAGTGGGGGGAATGTTGGTGCATGACTTTGTTTGCACATGATTGTATATTCATTGAAGTCTCTGAAACTGAGATGCAACACAATATGAATCAGTTGTCTGCTGCTTGTGCCAATTTTGGCCTAGCCTATTAACACCAAGAAAACCCAGGTGCTCCATCAGCCAGCACCACATCTTATGTTGAAGCATCAATTACAGCAAATGGAGAAGTTTTGAATACTGTGAATAAGTTCACTTAACTCGACAGGGTTCTTTCCAAGTAGGTACATATTGATAATGAGCTTGACACATGCATTGCCAGAACCTGCTCAATAGTTGGGAGTCTCTGAAAGAAAGTGAGGGAGAGAAGAGGTATACTGACTAGAGAGCCACTGTTCTGATCTCATTGCTGTAGGCTGTTGAAACCTGGACAGTCTCCCAGTGCCATACCGGGAAACTGAATAACTTCCAATTAAATTGTCTTAGGAAGATTCTGAAGATCACCTGGCAAATACAGTACTGGATATTGAGGTCAGGTAAATTGCCAAGCATTCAGTCATTACTACAGAAAGCAAAACTGTGATGGGCTGGCCATGTTTTTAGAAGGCCAAACATAAGCTTGCCAAAAAGATGATTTTATATAAAACTCACAAAGGGCAAATGATCACAAGGGGGTCAGAAGAAGCAATATAGGGAAACCCTGAAGTTCTCTCAAAGAACTTTGGAATTGATTGGGTAGCATGGGAGTCATTGGCATAGGATCACCTAGCATGGCATTTGCTCAATGAGCAAGGAAGAATTGGAAGCAGCTCAAAAGAAGCATGAGATATGTAAATTTAGAGGAACCATCCCAGATGTTCACATGGACTATTTATGCTTGACCTGTGGTAGAGCATTCTGAGCTCATATTGGTCTGATCAGCCACAGTTAGACATACTGTAAATTTGTCTCTATAGTGATATCACTTGGTTTTTTTCAATAATCAAGGACAAGAACCAACTAACCAAACAACCTGTAATGTCAACTGAATCTCCAGGAGGGGATACTTACTGGGTGAATAATGTTGAAGGACTGCCTTATAGGTTGATGGGTGGAATGAAAAACTATGATCTTAAATTGTTCCCATTCTTTTCCATCATTAGAGTTGTTATTCCCAGGGTTATAAAATTGACAGTCCCTCAGCATCCTAATAGACTTTTCTGCTTCTTCACAAAGTAGTATGTTCTTTTTAAGAGTCTTAGGTAAGCAAACTGAGTTTCTGGAGTGGTTAAGGGACAGGGTCAGAATTTAATCCCAAGTCCATTGAATGCAAGATATGTCTAAAACATCACTGACAAGCAGATGTGTCAAAAGGCTATAAGCTTCTCTTCCCCCTACCCTGGACTAGAATGTCTTCACACAGGGTGAAAGGACAGTCACCTTCAGGTATTTGAAGGACTGTCAAGTAAAAAGGCGTTGTTAACCCCTCTGGCCAAAACTAGGGTCAGTGGGCAGAAGCCACAGAGAAGCAGGGCTGCCCCCAAAGGAACAGGTTAAGTCACTTAGGGTTCCTGT
Source organism: Macrotis lagotis (assembly GCF_037893015.1). Lineage (NCBI taxonomy): Eukaryota > Metazoa > Chordata > Mammalia > Peramelemorphia > Peramelidae > Macrotis > Macrotis lagotis. The sequence goes on from NC_133666.1 coordinate 697,595,450, forward strand.
GCAGTGGAAGTCTTTGAAATCGGAGCCAGACCAGAACCTCTGTGGTCCTGTCCAAGCTGAGATTCTGGGATCCTTTGGAGAGCAGAGCAGAGTTAGAAACAGCTAGGAGAAGTTTCAGAGGCAAACCTAGGCAGAGCATATGGATGAATTCTTTCACAATAGGGCCTCTCCATAGTTAGAATGGGTTGCCTTGGTAGGTAGTGAATTTCCATTAGAGGAAAGTCTTTAGGTAGAGGGTGGAAAACCACTGGTTGAGGATTTCTTCTCCTATGTAGTCAACTGACTTCAGAACTTGGGTGGTCCTTTCTTACTCAGATTCCCTTCAGGATACTCTTCAGCTGGATTCTAGGGCCAGTAAATCTAAAAGGGCCCTAGGGCTGAAGCTGAAGATTAGCTCTGGGCCTCTTTTTCAGGCTACACAATGCTTACTCAAATGGTTATCTGTCACAGATGCCAGACTGAAGAGAAAGAAGAAGGAGATCTATAGACTACATCATTCCCAATCTGCGGGGAGCAGCATCTTGTCCCAATTGCCAGGCGCCCAAACCACTTCCAGCCGACCATCCATTCCAGTCACTTACATGCCCAGAGTCTTTGGTCCTTTCCCTCCTCTCTCCAACGAACAGGTTTGTGTCTGCTCTTCTCTACTTTTGTCAAAATTGTTCAAGATCTTGGCCATCTGTAGGAGGGGGCCACATGTAGTAAGATGGCATGGGATTAGGCATAAAAGGCCCAAATAAATATGGCATGTGGAGAAAGACCAGACCAACCAAAGAAGATTTGGGTGGAAATCTTAGTGGTTTAAAAGCTTACTGAGTGAATCCTGACAGAACAGCCCCAGTGGGATCCTGAGCTTTCTCATTAGAGGCATCATGTTTGAAGCCAAGGGCTGTGATCAGTCTTCTTACTTGGTCAGCCTGCACCATGGAGGATGATGTTGATTTCTGGGCACCCCATTTTAAAAGAGACATTGAAAAACTGCAGGATGTCCAGAGGAAAGCATTCAGAATAGTGATGAATTTGGGGACTATGGCCTTACAAAGGTCCCCAGAAAAAAACTGGGGACACTTAACTTGGAAAGGAGAAAGTTTAGAGGACACTCACTGAAGGGTTGTAACATGGAAGACATTTTAGAATTGTTGATCTTGTCCTGAGAGAGCAGCACAAGGAGCATAGAAATTGCAGAGGGGCAGCTTTAGATTTTTCACAAGAGCTCTCTGGAAGAGCAACTGGCTGCCTTGGAAGGGAAGGAGCTTCCTGTCCTGGGGGTCTTCTTTGGAGAGTCACAGGTCAGGATGTCTGGTGGCCTAGCTGGCCACAGAAAAGGGCCAAAGGAACAGGGGAGTCCGAGTGACTTGCCCAGAAGCCTGACCTTTTCTGAAGCACTTGCTGGGCTATGCACTGGGGGCAAGTTCTGCCTCTGATTCCAGTGGGAGAGGATGTCAACATTGACTTAGGAGAGTCCTAGCTCAGAACCATAGAACTGGAAGGGACCAGAGAGACCAAGGGGCCTATCACTCCATCCGTTCAGATGAACCGAGAGAGGAAGCAAGGTGTTGGCAGAAAGAGGTCGTGTATCTAATATCTTTTCACTGTGACTAGGCCCCTGGAGTCTGAACTTTTTAACCTTCATTTGGTCTCTGATTCCTTTCTTTTTCAATGAAAGTAATTTAGGCAATGTCTGAACAACAGTCAATCAATATTGAATATTGAATATCAATATTAGGACGACCATAAAGGTCAGGAAATCTCCTTGTTTCCCACAGACAGACACATTGGCTGGTCCAAACTCTGAAGTGAAGGTCATGCAGCTAAACTGGACAGGACTTTCAGCACCCCCTAAGAGGTAGAGCAATTGGGGAGCCCAGCCCCCAGGAACCGGTCAAAGAAGAGTGGGGGGGCAAGACAGGGTCCAGCTCTAGTTCTGATGAGGAGGGGAGAGACAGGAGAACTTGAATTTTTTTAGGACTGGGAAGGACCTCAGAATAGAGAAGAGAGAATGTCAGTCTGAGAGGGGCCCTTAGAACAGGAAATGGCTGAGGCAGGATAGGGAAGGCAGGAGAAGGGAGGATCAGGGTCAGCTGGGGTGACTGAGTCTTTGTCCAGGTCCCACGTCCACTGTCTTTCCACAGAATGGTTAATCTGACTCCTTTGGTGCTTAACCCTGGTGGTTTTCATCCCTCCTGGCTCTCCAGAAACCCCACCCACAAGCTCCAATGCCCTGGCTTTCCCTGGTAAGAGCCCCTGAGGCCTGGGTGTCCTACTGGTCAGGCCCCAGAGTCATTAGAATTTTGAGTCTGGAGGCCCCTCTAGGTCCATGCAGGCTCTCCCTTAGTCCTCCTGCATCCCTCCAATGGCGCCTTCCAGGAGCAGGGTACTCCCTGCCTACTGCCTAGCCTGCTTCCCTCCACCTTTCACCTGGGCCCCAAGCTAAATAGGAACTCTCCTTTGAGCAGGTCTTTGGGCTTGGGTTCCACCACCGATCTCAAAGGCTTGGCCCTAAAGCCAGGGAATACCTCTGTCTTCAACCCCACTATGGTAGCCAGGATCCAGCCAGCGCAGAGGCCTTCTCGAGAGGACCCAGAGAGCGACTGTGACAACAAGAGCCTGGATTCTCCTAATAGCGCCCCACAATGACATCCCTCTATCACTCTGAACTCAGGAATGAATAAAGCTCTCCATGGAAACTAAGTGCTGCTTTCATTTGCCCAAGAAGTTCCTGATTTAATCCTGGGTTTCAGAGAGGGCAGGGGATTTCTCTTGGGGTCTGCTTCCTATAGCCCAGGTACAAGAGTGTATGAAGGTTGTGCAACTTTGGAATCAGGCCTGGAGTTCAGGGCATAGTCTCTCTGGAGGACTCTGGTCTTCTCATTCAGCTTCACCAGATCCCAGTTTATGTGGGGGGGTGATTGGCGGGGTGTGGGACATGAGAAGAGCAAATCCTTTGAGAATTGAGACAGGGGCCAAGTGGTGTGGGGATCCAACTATCTCATCTTCTTCTTTGGTGACCCTAGAGGAGATCCCTTTGAGGAAGCGTCACCCTCTCAGGATGCCCAAAAGGGGCATCAGCTTCGACTATTGATCGGGCTTCTGGCCACCCTCAGAGCTTTCCTATGGAGTTGCAGTGAGGAGAGGGGGATCCGGAGCCAACACGCCTGAGGCTGAAGCTGAGGCTTCTCTCTGATTGTCACCTAACTATGAACAGCGGCTCTGAGTTGTGGTTCCCTAATCTTGACAACCCCGGGAATGTGGGTGTCAAGGGTCCAGCTTCAGCTTGCTCAGTAGGAGGCTGTTGGATGGGAAGACTGCTGCCAGGAGGCTGAGCTGAGTCCTCAACTGGCTTCCCTAAAGGGAATTACTTTAGATCTGAATTGAGAGGAAAATTCAGTGCTACTCCTCGGTTTTGTAGTCTTAATATTGACTATCTCAGTCATCTGGGAAAGCCTGATAGGAATTAGGGATTATTTTGTAGTTTTGTAACCAACTCTTGTAGTACTAGAAGTTTTAATGCAGTGATGAAACTTTTGTGTCATACAGCCCTGCTTTTCCCGATCTGCCTTGGACATTAAACATCTTTCCAAAAGAGACTCTGAATCCCTTCTGAGGGGGAAGCCCTAGACAGGAAGGGGGACGAGCATTTGTCGGGAGCCCCTGGGGTTTCTGGAGTAGGGAGATACCATGATCAGCCGTGCCCTTTAGGCAAATCACTGACGGTAAAAGAGAAGGTGGACAGGAGTGGGGAGAGATGGGAGGCAAGGGGAGAAACGGGCCCGAAGGCTGTGGCGGTCGCCCATGTGGGACACATCAGGGTCCGTAAGAGGATGATGGAGACACTGGGATCTCTGGTGGGCGGCGGGGAGGGTCGCCCACACCCCTGGTCCCGGTTCCTGGGCCGCCCTTCTCCCCTGGGAGCCTTTGGGCTTCGGAGATTTAACTGGGTGTGCCCACCGAGTCTGGGGTGATGAGGTAATGGAGGCCAGCTCAGGGAGGGCCAGAGCCCCGTGCTGTGCTGTGCTGTGCTGCCGCCGCCGCCGCCGAGCAGCCCCCGAAACACGGGAGAGATGCAAGCACAGGCAGGCGTAGACAGAGGCGGGTACCGACAGCGTGCGGTCCCCTCCCCCGGAAGTGGACCCGAGCCAGCAGCCCGGCAGCAGCGGCCTCCGGGGCGGGCGTCCCTGGCGAGCATGCGCCTCGGCCTGCCCCCGCCCCGCCCCCGGGCTAGGCGGGAAGGGCCGGCCGAGCATGCGCAGGAGCGACCCCGGCCGGCCGAGCATGCGCGGGAGCGACCCGGCGGCCGCCTCCCTCGGGACCCCGGCCGGCCGCGCCGGAAGTGCTCGGGGTGAGTCGGAAGTAGCCGGCGAGGCCATGGCGGCCCCCTGAGCGGCATCCGGAGCCGGAGCCCGAGCCGGAGCGCGAGCCGAGCGGTGAGGACGGGGCGGGGCCGGGGGCGGGCCCGGCGAGGAGGGGGGCGGGGGAGGCACGCATGCGTGTGAGCGCGAGCCCCCCGAGCCCCGGGAGCCCCCCGAGCCTCCTTTGCCTGAGGCCCGGCCTGGGTCCCCTGCCTCCCCGCAGAGTCGGAGCGGCGCCCGTGGGCCCCGAGCGGCCGCGACATGAAGACGGTGCTGATGGTGGCCGAGAAGCCGTCGCTGGCCCAGGCCATCGCGAAGATCCTGTCCAGAGGTGAGGGCCGCGCGGCCCCCCGGCCCCCGGCCCCCGGGGCTTGGGATCCCCGAGGCCGCGCCCTCCGACCCCCGGGGCTGGGGGCCCCCACGGCCGCGCTCTCCGACCCCCGGGGCTGGGGGCCCCCACGGCCGCGCTCTCCGACCCCCGGGGCTGGGGGCCCCCACGGCCGCGCCCTCCGACCCCCGGGGCTGGGGGCCCCCACGGCCGCGCCCTCCGACCCCCGGGGCTGGGGGCCCCCACGGCCGCGCCCTCCGACCCCCGGGGCTGGGGGTCTCCGGCTGGGAGGAAGGGCCGGACCGGCTTTGGCTAGCTCCGCCTTCAGCTGGCTTTGTGACTGGGGAAGGGTCTGCAGGAAGGAGACCTCTCCCGGGCCCGGCCACCGGGGTTTTTACAATTAGTTTTGTCTTTACTTAAATTGCAATTTCTTTCGCTCTATTCACAATTATTTCGGTAGGACCATTCTGGCTCGTTGGGCTTCCTTGTCGTGCATTTAAAACCATCATCCTAGGAGGGGGCTTTGCCACTCTGCCTCGAGGCTCCTGAGATGCAGGGACCCCCGCTATCCCGTGCCCATCGCTGGCCTGGCTCCCGGCCGCAGCAGCCGCTGCCTCCTCCTTCACCGTCGCTGTTCTGTTCTCCCAGGGAACATGTCCTCGCACAAGGGCCTGAACGGAGCCTGCTCGGTGCACGAGTACACCGGATCCTTCGGGGGGCAGAGTGTCCGCTTCAAGATGACGTCTGTCTGTGGCCACGTCATGACCCTGGACTTCACCGGTGAGGCCCCGTCCACGGCACTTGGGTTCAGCGTTCAGCACATCGGGCCTGGGCTAATAGGGAGACCCGGGGCACCCCGTGGTTGAAGAGGCCAGATGGTCTCCCCAAAGGCTTCCTGGAGGAGGAATCCCCAGGCTGGCAGTGCCAGTGGGACGGTGCAAGAAGGCCAAGAAGGAAAGCTTGGCATCAAGGAGTAGAGGGATCCTCTGGGGGATCCTGTCGTCAGAGAGAGTGAAGCAGCCCCTTCGGGTAGACAGAGAGCATCTCTGAGCAAAGAGGTGGCATTAAGCACCTGCTGTGACCTCTGGTGCCCAAGAGACACAGACGGAAGGGAGATGGTCCCTGCCTGGCTCTGGCCAGAAGCAGCTTTCATGAACCTGACCCAAAGGGTTGGTGAATGTCCTAGAATGGTATTCTGCAGGCCTCTTTCTTTCCTTATGGAGTCAAAGTTGTAGCTCCCTGGAGAGTCCTAAGCTGGGGCTTTCTCTGGATCAGCCCTTCCCCCATTCAGGAGGCAGCCTTGCATATGTCTCTAGGATTCCTGGTTGGGGGGGGGGGTGTCCACCCAGGAAGGTTTGGTTTTTGTGTGATCCTCAGGGGGAGCAGCCCCTGTGGGAGCTTGGGGACACAGAGCCCACCCATACCTTCAGGCCATTCTCTCTAGGACAGATGCAACCCTTGGAGGCTCCAGGAAGGGAAAGTCCTGCAGCTGTGGGTCCAGGGCTCTCATTGGTTACCAAGCTCCATCTCCTCTCTTTTAGCTTGGGTGAATGTTTCTGTCAGTGAGGTCTGCACCAAGTTATCCTGATAGCGTGAGCTCGAGTTTTTAGACTACTTTACCAATATCATCTCCTTTGATCCTCACAACAATCCTAGGAAGGAGGAAAAGTGGAGGAAACTGAGGCAGACAGGTGAACTGGCTTGCCCGGGGTCATATAGCTAGTGAATATTTGAGATCAGATTTCAACTCAGGGCTTCTGTCTTTCTGTGATTTTTTTTTTTTCTAAGGCATTGTGTGACCCTGGGCAAGTTCCTTCCTTTCCGGGGCCTCAGGTTGTCCCCTCCATGACTGAGGAGTTGGACTAAATGATGGTACTAATAGCTCACCTTTAAGTGGTGCCCTAGCATTGCCAGTACTTTTACTATTACTCTAAGGTTGGGAGAGATGAAGTGAGTGCCTCAAAGTCCTCGGCCAGGAGATGATAGAGCCGGGGTCTATCTTTTCCTCCCCTTCTCCCCCCACTGATGGGGGCACCCCCATTGGGAGCACTGTCGGCCCCAGCCTCCTGGAATTTGCCTTTCTCAAGAGGCCCAGCAGAAGCAGTCCCACTCCCAAAGAGGGTCTCACTTAGCACCATTTTGACTTTCAGGGAAATATAACCACTGGGACCGTGTGGATCCTGCAGAACTCTTCAGCAAAGCCCCCACCGAGAAGAAGGAGGCCAACCCTAAGCTGAGCATGGTGAAGTTCCTCCAGGTCTGTGGCTGAAGGGCCATTGTTATTGTGGGGGGGTTCCACCATGGTGGCCCTGGTGGGGAGGGGAGGACAGATAGTGGGGACTCCACTTTATAAATGGGACAGCTGAGGTTCAGTAGATTGATGGGCATGTCAGAGTTGGGTTCTGAGGGCAGGTTCCCTGATTGCAAGCTCCGGACTCTTACCCTTGGTCCACATGGCCCCTCTCTGTGTGCTGCTGAGGTCCTGAGCTGGCCCATCAACCCCCTCTGTGCTCTGGGCTGATTGGGCCTGCAGGCTGCTGCCAGCTTCACTGTACCCAGGCCCAGTCTGATCTTGGAGAGAATCCTTGGCTCCTCTCACCCCCTCCCTCTGGGAGCAGGAGACAAAACCAACCATCTCCCCTTATCTCTCCGTTGCCACAAGGCCAGAATGGACCCTGGTGAGTCAGGGGGTAGTTGCTGAGGGGCGGTGGAAGCCTATCCCCCTCTTTCTCTTTCCAGCATTTGAAGGCCTGTCATGTAGAGGCCTCTGGGTGGAAGCTGCCGAGGCTGTTTCTACCCTTCTGAAGGTCCCTTGGCAAACTTTAGAGCACCACCACTGGTAGTACAGTGGGGCTAGAGCACCAGGTCTGCAGTCAGAAAGACGAGTTCGAATCTGGCCTCAGACTCTTCCTAGCTGGGTGACCCTGGCCAAGTCACTTCATCCTGTTGACCTCAGTTTCCTCATCTGTCAAATGAGCTGGAGAAGACAGTGGTAAACCACTGCAGTGTCTTTGCCACAAAAACCTCTGATGGGGTCACACAGAGTCAGACACGACTGAAATGACTGAACAGTAGCAAAGTGTTATTCCATACCATAAATATAAGACTTTTCAGCATGGGGTGAGTTTTCATCCCCAGAGTCACTCCAGAGATGACTGGGGGCTCACTGACAGGCCTTCTTATCTCTGTGGGACTGGGATGGGATGTCCTGTACTGATGGGCTTCTGTCAGTTCTCTCCAAGGACACCTTCCCTCTTCCCCCTTCCACAACATTCCTCTCAGAGCTACCTCTTCCTCCCTTTCCCCTTAGGGGTTTGCCACCCACTTAGGACCCAGTTCTTCCTTAAGAGGTGATTAATAGGGCAGCTAGGTGGTACAGTGGATAGAGCCCTGGAGTCAGGAGAACCTGAGTTCAAATCTGGCCTCAGACACTTATAATGACCTAGCTGTGTGGCCTTGGGGAAGCCACTTAACCCCATTGCCTGGGAAAGGGTGACCTCAGCCCCACCATAGGCACAGGGCCAGAGCCAAGGCCAGCCAGGTTGCAGGGAGGTTTGGAGAGAATCTCAGGGATGTCTGGTTTACTTGTAGGTAGAAGGCCGAGGCTGTGACTACATTGTGCTCTGGCTGGACTGTGATAAAGAAGGGGAGAACATTTGCTTTGAGGTGAGTGTCTCCAGGCGCCGGCCCCCGGCTTAGACCAGAATGCAGGTGCTTCTTCCAGGCTAGGACAAGAGTGCTGAGGACCCTGGGCCCACAAATACCAATGTCTTTGTCTTCAGCGGGGAAGTTCATGGTGGGGACTTCTAGAGGCAGGCAGACTGTTGCTATGTACCAGGCCCTGAGCAAAGCGCTGGCAATATGAAGAAAGGCAAAAGGTAGCCCCTGCCCTGGAGTCCCCTGGTCTAGTGGGTGACAAGTTGCAAACACCTATATGTACCCAAGCTGCAGATGAGGAATTGGTCCCCTCAGAGCTGCCCTGTGTGAAGGGTCTGCTCTTAGAGGTAATGAGCTCCCTGTAATTCCTGAGAGCTCTCCCCCGAGGCATCCAAGAGCTTGTGCCCATCTGTCTCTTCCCTGCAGGGCCCTGGGTCCCATGACCCTGAAGGGCCCTCAGTACCTCTGACTGCTTCCTCTCTTCTATCCCCATTGTTCAACCAAACATTCCCTCTGTCCCAAGTAACCAATGGGTTTTTTTAGAAAAATAAGTATGGAGGGCCACTAGGTGGTGCAGTAGATAGATAGAGTACTAATCCTGGAGTCAGGAGGACCTGAGTTCAAATTGACTTCAGACACTTAATAATTACCTAGCTGAGTGACTTTGGGCAAGTCATTGCCTTGCAAAGAAACCAAAAATGTATTGATGTATTTTCTTTTTTATACCAGTTCCCCCCCCCCCCCCCCCACAATTCCTCTCACAGAGTCATCCCATATAAAAACTTGGGCAGTGCTTAACACTTGTGGCCCTCCCCACTCCCCCAGTGTCTTCTCCTCACCCTCTTTTCTGTTTGTTCTCTGCTGTTTGGCAACCATCACTGTTGATGTTTTATGGTGGGTTTTTCTGTTTGTGTTGTTAAAGGCAGTTTCCATATTATGTCCTTGGTTCTGCTGACCTCACTCTGCCTCATTTCATTAGCTCTACTCTTGCGTCTCTGGAGCCGTCATTTCTTACAGCACTGGAACATTCCATTACAGTCAAGTGCCATAATCTGTTTATCTGCTCCCTGTCAGTCAGCATCTACTACAATTCTTTTAGAGTACCCACCCCAGGCGTTCACATGGACTATTTGTGCCCAACCTGCGACAGAGCATTTCAAGCTCATATTGGTCTGGTCAGCCATGGTTAGACGCACTGATACAGTGAGGTCATTTTGGTCTTCTTCGATACCAAAGGACAAGAACTAGCCAGCCAACCAATCAACTACAATTCATTGCTAATGCATAAAAGTACTGCCCTAAATATCTGGTGTGTACAGGCCCTTTTGGGGATATAAGCCCATTAATGGAGTCTCTGGGTCAAAGGGTTAGAGAGACACTGTGATCACTTTACTTGTATAATTCCAAGTTGCTTCCCCAAATGGTTGTGCCATTTCACAGCTTCACCAACAATGCACCTGTTGGTCCACAGCACGAACTCTTCCAATCTGTTGTCATCTTGGCCCATTTTGTTAAGGTGAGACCTCCAGGTTGTTTGGATTTCCTTCTCCTTTACTCTTAGCTATTTGGAGCAGTCTCTCAAATAGTTGACCAATAACCTTTTCTCACTCCTTCCTTTTGGACCTTTTGGTAGCCTTTGATTCTCACCGTCATCCTCTCCCCAGAATACTTTCTTCTCTTTGGGGTTTCAGGAAATTGTTCTCTCTTTCCTGCTAAACCATTTCTTCACGTGATGATCTCATTTAGCTCCACAGGGTTCAATTTTCATCTCTGGGCAGATAATTCTGAGATCTGAATATTCATCCTTAGTCTCTTTCACGAGCTCCAGGCCTCATATTTTGAACTCTCTGTCCCCAAGCTATGTCAGATTCAGCATGGCCAAAACAGAATTCTGTTTTCTATGACATTTTCCCCTCTTCTGAATTTCCCTTTTAAAGATTAAAGAATACCATTGTCCTTCACAAGTCTTCTGGAATTGTCTTTGGATCATCAAATGTCATTTATGGATTTAAAAATTGTTCCTTTCCCTCCTCACTGCACACTAGAGAAAGCTACCTATAGTCACAGATATGTATATCTATTTATTTGTTTTTTTTTCCCTTAGGGTTTTTTTTTTTTGCAAGGCAATGGGGTTAAGTGGCTTCCCCAAGGCCACACAGCTAGGTCATTATTAAGTGTCTGAGGCCGGATTTGAACTCAGGTACTCCTGACTCCAGGGCCGGTGCTCTATCCACTACGCCACCTAGCCGCCCCTACGTATATCTATTTAAATCCAAACTATGCATCCAGACTCACTATATCAATGCGTCCAGTTCCTTCTCTGGAGGTAGACAACATCTTCCTTCCCAAGTCTTTTGTAGTTGGTTTAAATGTTAATAATACTCAGAATAGTTCATTCACTCTGAGTCATTCTTGGAGCAATATTGCTATTGCTGTATACAGTGTTCTTTTGGTTCTGCTCATTTCACTCTTCATTATTTTTTGCAAGTACTTCCAAATTTTTTAGGATCATTGAGCTCATTGTTTCTTACAGCATATTAGTTTTTTTTTTTATCATAATCACAGACCACAGCTTGTTGAGCCATTTCCCAAAGAGCAGACATCCCCTCAGTGTTCTGTTCTTTGTCACCACAAAAAGAGCTGCTATAAATATTTTAGAACCTGTGAATTCTTTTCCTTTTTCGAGCCTAGACCTAGTAGTGGCATTGCTAGGTCAAAGGGTTGAAGCAGTTTAGTACTCTTTGGGCATGATTCCAGATGGCTTTCCCACATGAGCAGTTCACAACTCCACCAATGATGTGTCAGGGCCCAGTTTTCCCGCATCCAGCCCTGTCACTTTCCACCACATGGCCCCCATCACCTCCCACCCAGATTGGGGTCAAATTGACTCCTGTCTCAACTTCCAGTAGTCCAGCTGCCACATGGTGGCCCCAGGCTCCTTACACAGTAAACTCTTGTGTCTTCCCATTATCCAAGGCCAATCCTGAAGTCCTCGGTTTGGTGTTTAAAGCCTTCCCAGATGTCTTTCACACTGCTTCCTACCTCCTCCCCATGCCTGTCATGCTCTGCTTCCTCACCTTGTTGCGTCCCCAACTTTCCTTACAGACTCAGGGAGTCTATTTCTCAGAGGCTTGTGTGTAATTGGAAGTTCTCATGTCTCCCTTTAAATCATCATTTCCTTGGGGGATGGCAGCTCTTTTGGCATTTTTCTTTGTCTCCTCTGGGCTTTGGGTCATGCTTGGTACAGAGCAGAATGAATCACATTTATAACAGTCTGTTCCCTGGGTGATCTTAGTCTAAGGGGAGATGAGATGAGGACACAGGTGGGGGGCCCTAGGCAGGAGTGGCTCAGAAAACATCCCAGAAAAAAAATGTAAAGTTGGGAGGAATCACTTCAGACTTTTGGAGATGACCCCTCAGCTTGACCTCAAGGGAAGATGTGAATGAAATGGGAAGGTGGAAAGGCCTTCCTAGTCTAGGAGATGGCCCACGTGAAAGGCCCTTTTGAGTGATTAGAATCAGGCAGTGTAGTGACCGGTGTAGGCCTAGGCAGCAGGAGCAGGCTTGATGATCTGGCAGCAAGTTTCTTTGAGGCTGATCAGTGAGTCATTCCCACAAGAGCCTGACTGGTTCCACCTACTTTATTTTGACAATTTGCTGGAGCATTTGGCCCAGGGGAAATGGTCTGGGAATAATAGGAACTGTTCGAAGCTCTTCCAAAGACTGAAGGAAGAGAGTTCTGGACCTGTTGTCAGGAAGACCCGAGCTCAAATCCAGTCTGGACAAGTCATTTCATGTCTGCCTGCCTCAGTTTCCTCCACTGTAAAATGGGTTGTGAAGATCCAATGAGATCCTCTTTGTAAAAAAAGCACTTAACATTGGTTAAGTACACAGGAGGTACTTGATAATACTCATTCCCTCCCTTGCCCCTCACAGAGATGCCACAATTCTCTCTCTGACATTTTGAGGCATGAGGCACTGCCTCATTCTACTTTTCTGAGAAAGTTACCACCTCCCACATTTTGATGACTTGAGGTGCTCAGCCCTGCCTGTCTCCTTCACCTAGGTCCTTGATGCCGTCCTACCTGTCATGAACAAGCCTCGGGGCAATGAGAAGATGGTGTTCAGAGCACGCTTCAGCTCCATCACGGACACGGACATCTGTAATGCCATGGGCCGCCTGGGTGAGCCTGACCACAACGAGGCCCTCTCCGTGGATGCTCGGCAGGAACTTGATCTCCGGATCGGCTGTGCTTTCACAAGGTACAGGGAGAACCTGGCCAGGGAGGGTCTTGCAGCCAGTCCATGCATGGCCTGGACATCATCTCCTTTCCTCTGAGCTCCCACAGACGGACAAGCCAGTTTTTAGATAAGATTTGGGGGCATTAAGGGCCAGAGTGGGACCTTGAACATTTTCCCTCTGACAAGGAAGAAGCCTTTCTTCTCAGTACAGGCCACCCATTTTCTCCCCTTTGCTGTGCCACCTGATGTGGAGGTTGGCCTTGGGTAATGAATTTCAGCTTCTTGTTCATCTTTAGCCCAAAGTGGTCCCTTTGGGTGTCCCCTTACACACTCCTGGGAGACCTCCTCAGCCCATGTTCATCCTTCCCAGACAGGATGTTCTCCTTACAACTTATGGGTTCGAGGCTTCTCAGCTTCCTGCTTCACTGCTCACTGGCCATGTAGCCTTGTACAGCTGCTGAAGGCCTCAGTTCCCCTCTGTGAAATAGCAGTAAGAATGTACTTCCCATACTCCACAAGAATGTGAAAGAAGCATCTTACTTGATGTCGATTTGTACTGCTATTTGCATTATAATGACTGTTCCTATTCTCCTCTCTTGAAGGCCTTCCCATTGACTGAAACTCTTCTCCCAGCAGGTCCCATAGACCACAATTGCCCTTTTCCTTTTCCTCCTGTGTCTCACTGTTTCAGGGCCACGAACTTGGCAGAGTGACTGCAGCTTCAGGGGCAAAACTCCAAGTGTGACTGATGGCCCTGGGACAATCTGTATGATAATGACAGCCCCAGGCTGGCTCCCAGAGGCTGGGCCACCCAAGCATCCACCCATTCGTACCTAGAGGCCAGGTGGACATCTTGGGGGATCTGGGTGCTGACTGCCCTTGGCTCACGCAGGCAGCCTGTGAACACTGGGGCTGGAGCCCTGGCCCTCTGGACGAACAGATGAATGAAGCACTCAATCCTCTCTATTTTTTTCCTTAGGTTTCAGACCAAATACTTTCAGGGGAAGTATGGCAATTTAGACAGTTCACTCATCTCCTTTGGGCCATGTCAGACTCCTACCCTGGGCTTCTGTGTGGAAAGACATGACAAGATCCAATCATTCAAACCCGAGCTGTACTGGGTGCTCCAGGCCAAGGTTGGTCCTTTGTATCTTCCCTTTTTTCTGGGGGTGGGGGTGGGGTGGGGGGTCTAGTGGCTGGAGACCTGTACTGGTTCCTCTTTCCAGGTTCTGTGTCAGGGTTTTGAACTAATGGACCCCCACTGATAGTATCTTCAGCCTGGAATGTGCCCTGCTCAGATTCAGGGGCTTGGCCTAAGCCAGGCTCTTGTCTGTGGTTTCTAGAAATCAACTGTATGAGTTCACAAGGAAGCTGGGGCTGGCCCTTCAGGATGTCAGATGAAATATCTGGGGAAACTCTTGGGCCATTGAGACAGACTGAGGGAACGTCTGGTATTGTCCTCTGCCCAGGGCAGATCACCTTGGAAGGACATGCCTGGTCATCAGCCCTCTTGTTCTAGGGAGGATGGCCAGGGCACTCAGAGCCATTCTCTACAACGGGAGTTACTTTTAAAGAACATGGAGCTTTCAGTCTACAGAAGAGAAGTAAAGAGTAAATGCTTATGGGCTTCAAGGACTTGAAATGTTGTCCCAGAGAAGAAAGATAAGCACTAACTTTAGTTGGGCTGCATTGGGAAGAATTGATAGAATTATAGGGAGACAGATTTCAACCTGATCTATGAAAATATCCTCACAATGTGTGTTGTTTGACAGTGGAATAGCCTGGTCCTGGAGGGATTTGGAGGCCTTTCCCCAGAGCTTGGAAGCCCTCTTGTTGGGGATATTCATAGGGAAACTTTTGCAGTGGTTGGAATGCTGTGGACTGGTCCTCTGGAGTTTGTCCTCAGTCTTCCCTCCTCTCCCTTGTGGTTCTGAGCCCTAGGCAGTGTGGGCACCTAAGGGCCACCTCTGAAGCTTGAGGGAGGCAGAGGGGAATGGCCTCATCTGGATAATTAGACCCAAAGGGGTCCCACCCAGAGACAGTTCAGGTTCTTTGGTGTCTCCTCTCTCTTCTGTACCAGCTCTCATCTGGGTTCCAAGAAACTGCAGCACCTCAATAAAACTGTCCCAGAAGAGGAACCAAAACAGGTTAAGGGTAGGGATAACTGAGGTTAGGGGAATGTATATTCCAAGCATGTGAAGCCTTGTCCCAGTGGAATGGGCAGATAGAACAATTTCTTCCAATGGCCATGAAAGTAGCTGAAGCAGGCTCTGGGGAGCCTCAGAGCTCAGTTAGACATTGAAGGCACCAAGGCCATTCGTATCTCTGGTCATGGCCAGTTCTTCTGACTTTTTGTCCTGCCACTGGATTTGAATGATTCTGTTTGAGAGAGTGAGGCAAAGGGGCAGCTAGGTGGCACAGTGGATAGAGCACCAGCCTTGGAGTCAGGAGGACCTGAGTTCAAATCTGGCCTCAAACATTTAATAATTACCTAGCTGTGTGGCCTTGGGCAAGCCACTTAACCCTATTTGCCTTGCAAAAACCTGAAAAAAAAAAGAGTGAGGTAATGACTTTGTCATTTACTGTCACTTCAGTCCAAGCCTGTGATTGTCATTGGTCCTCTTTTATATGAAGGACAAACAACTGTCTTCCATCCCGTGGTATTCATAGCCCCCAGAAGCCACCACAGTGGTGCCCTTGGCTGCTTCCTCATTAACCAGGGCACAGGAGCTCCTGTGGCTGCAGCACCCTCCTTCTTCCCCAGCAGCTGATCAGGGAAGTGGTTTAGAGGAGGAAACAGGCTCAAATTGACCAGGATTTGTAGCTAGATCCCCAGATGTGGAGACCAAGTGAATTTGGTTTTCTATTTTGCTTCATACAAAGTTAACTGCTGGGGATAGCATGCAGGGAAGGAGAGCTGGCTGTCCATTTAGCCTTTAGACTGTAGGAAAAGGGCCTGAGGATGGGAGGATTAAAAAGCAAATTGGTGTCCTTAAAGAGATTTTAGGCTGTTGCTGGCATTCCTCAGCTAGCTGGCTCTCTGCTAGAACCCTAGAACCTCCCATTTGGATGTCCAGTTCTTTACCAAGGGAGGGATTCCCAACAAGTTCTCATCCTGCTGCGTTGAGCCTCATGTGACTTTTATTTTTTCTTCATTCTTATTTGTTTGTTTCTTCATTCATTTCTTTTTAGCAGTCGTTTTTTCCTACAATTTGAGTTCCAAATTTTCTCCTTCCCCTCAGTCCTTCTCCCTCCCTCTGATAAGGCAAATACTATGACACCAGTGTGACATATAAAGGCATGCCAAAATATTACCTGTTGGTTCCCATGGCTCTCCCATCTACAGCCAGGCCTTTAGAAGATGCCAGTGAGAGCTGATCCTGCCTCCTCAATGTCCCTCTCAAAAATAACAGTAGCGATACCTTAAAGAAAAACATGCAGAAGTTCTCACAAAGAAATGAAACATCACCAGGAATAATGAGCAGACTATCCCCACTTGATACAGTGAAAATTAATTGTGAAACCATTCTGTGTAATCTCAGAGGAAGGGGATATCAAAGCCACAGCAACTTTAGAAACAAAGCGAATTCCATGTGATGGAGGAATTACAGTGACAAATGGACAAAGGAGAAATTCTGAGGGGAAATAGGGAAGGAGACAAAATGGAAATGAAACTCTATTGTTTAGAAATCCTCATTGAAAATAGGAAATGGAGGGGCAGCTAGGTGGCTCAGTGGATAAAGCATCGGCCCTGGAGTCAGGAGTACCTGGGTTCAATAATTACCTAGCTGTGTGGCCTTGGGTAAGCCACTTTAACCCCATTTGCCTTGCAAAAACCTAAAAAAAAAAGATAGGAAATGGACAGAGGATGCTTAGCACAGGAGGGTTGAGGATGTGGAGAATGGCAGCTGAATCTCAGAACCAAGCCCAGGAAAAAACTCATCTGGCTTTAGATTGTGAAGTCGTTGAGATGCTGGTGATAGACCTGGTGTTCAGATTCCACAGAGACACCTCAGCATAACTGGGCTCTGGGTATCTTTTTGTGTCCTCAGACAGACCATAGGCTCATAATTGATATCAAGCCCCTTCCCCTTGGGCCTGGGGTCAGCTGGTCCAGTCCCTTCAGAGGGTCAGGGGAGCTTGCCTGCCAGCAACACAGTGGTGGGTCCTTGAAGTTGCAGCAGGATGTCCAGAGACATCTTCATGAGCTGTAATGGCTCCCACATTCATCCCTTGACCTAGGAGATAAAGCACTACCCCTGAAGTCGGTTTCCTTTTCAGTGTCTTGCAGGTAGGTAAGCCCCTCCATTCTTGCATGACTTGGATCCTGGAATGGTCACTTTAATCCACATTCAGAGAGGACATCTCACCTCCTCAGAACCAGAAAATTCATAAGGGCTTAGCAAGTTATATGTGGCCAGACAAGCACACAAAGGCTAAATGGTATCCTTGAGCCATACTTCCAAGTAATCTTGAGACTTGACCACAGGACTCCAGCTCCAAATCCAGGACCTCCTCTCTAGGCTTTGTTTCCAGCTGATCACTAGCCAATGGGTGTATAAAATCTCTCCTTCTCTTATGTTGTTAAGCCAAAGGAGATGGCAAATATGTATGATGGCTGCATGAGGCAGAGAATTTTCTTTACCGGGACGGTGGTCTCAATTGGATCAGAGAATGTAGACCATGGGCTGCCAGGAGGCACCACAGTGCCTAGAGAGAGGTCCTCCCCTGTCAGCTGAGCTGGAGAAGCACTGGTATTTTGGCCAAGAAACCCTCGTATGCTGTCATGGAGAGTTGGAAACAACTGAACAAAGCAAGCAAAAAAGGATTTAAAACCAGAAAGGACCTTAGAGATTAGTTAGTCCAATCCCTTCCTTTATTTTTATTTTTTTGAGATTTTAGGTGGTACAGTGGTAACAGCACTGGGCCTGTTGTCAAAAACACTCTGTTCACATCCAGCCTCATATACCTTCTAACTGTGTGACCCTGGACAAATCACTTCATCTTTGTCTGCTTTAGTTTCTCATCTGTAAAAGGGGGATGGGGTAATAATAGCATCTTCCTCTCAGAGGTGTTGCGACATAAATAAGATATAAATCGTAGAGTTCTTAGCACTGTGGTTGGTACACAGTAAGTCTACTCCTTGTCATCATCATGGGACTGATTGCATCAAGCTCCAGAATAAGGTCACCTCAGTGAACTTCCCAGCTGCTCCAAAGACTAGCCTGACAATCTTATTTATCTCACAACACCTCTCCTTCCTTCCTTCCTTGTCTCCCAGTCAGCCCTTAGAACAAAGGAGGGGTGGCTAGGAGGTACAGTGGATAGAGCACCGGCCCTGGAGTCAGTAGTACCTGGATTCAAATCCAGTCTCAGACACTTAATAATTACCTAACCCCTGGTTGCATTGCAAAAAAAAAAAAAAAACAAAACAAAGAAGGAAAAAAAAAGAGAAGAGAAGCAGGTCAGCAAAGCTCACCAACATCTGTAGCAGGATCCTACACCCAGAGCCCCCATCACTGCAAAGAAGCATGGGGAGGCCCAAGCTTGGCCACTTGACTCTTAACGGTCCCCTCTTTGCTGCAGATTAACCCTGACAAGGACAGTTCAGTCATTTTGGACTGGGATCGTGTGAGAGTGTTTGACCGGGAGATTGCGCAAATGTTCCTAAACATCACCAGGATGGAAAAGGAAGCAAAGGTGAGGACATGCGTGTGTGGTGTGTTAGTCGGGTGGGCCGTTGCCTTGGGTCTCAGGCTGTAGAACAGGCTGCCAGCTTAGCCGTGATCCTCCTCATCCAAGCCTGCAATTAGAGATTGCTCTGTTGTGGCTTGCCCTGGCATTCAGTCTGTCGGCAAGCCCTGGGCTAAGTTATGGGGGTACAGAGAAAAAGGGGAGAGAGATGAGGGGGGCAGTCACAAATACCAGACATCACATCTACAGGGTAAGCAAAGGTCATTTGTATTCTCCTCCTCCCAAGGTTAGGGCTGAGGCTCAGAACAGAGAGCATAGACCCACATCTTCCCACCCTTCTCTGTGGTTGTGCTACCACAGGTCACCCTACGTGGTTGCACACCTGCATGCTCACCCCACCCCCACATGCAAGCTGGCCTCTGAGCTCCCTCCTGTCTGTCCGTCCAGTTGTCTGGTTACACGGTTAGGGTCTGGCTCCAGGAGTCATTGCCAAGGTTGCCCCACACAACACTGGTCCGCTCTACACCTGGCTCCTAGGAGCTGCTTATGAGCTGTTTGGCAAACATCTGGAGGCCTTGGGGTTTTAGTCTCCACCAAGTGGCTGGCAGAGGAGTGTTGGTGAGCAGACACACACACACACACACACACACACACACACACACACACACACCACACACACTTGCTCTCCCCTCTGCCCTCTCCCACTCTGAGGCTGCCTTTTCAGCGTAGCTTCTCAGGCCTGTCCCTGTTCACTTTGGGAGCATTAGATTGTCCCTTGCTGCTGCTGCCAGTCATTAAACTTGTGTTTTGTGCCTTTGGTGGCATCCGAGCCACAGGGACACATGTTCCATGGGTGCAGGGTGACCTTTGCCTCCTCTGTGAATTTTGTTCAAAGGAACCACATGCAGGACAGTGAGGCCTGGAGAGTGGCTTCTCTGCTGTTTTGTCATTTGTGAGTTTCCATTAGCAGACAGTGGAATTTCCTGCTCACCTAGCCCCATGTCTTCTCTGCCCACCGGGTGAGGATCCTACCTTGGTAGAGTACTAGAAATGGAGAGCCTGAAGGCACTTCATCTGTAGTCCTCATCTTAGAGAGAGGCTAGTGAACTGGCTGGCCTGTTAGGAAGGGCCAGAGGGAGAGGGGCCTGGCCAGTCATCCAGAACAACAGTTGCATTTAGAGATCAAAAACTGCTTCACCCTGAGCCTCCATTTGCTGTCTGGTAGTGAGGGTGCTATAATATGGGGGGGCCACCTGTGATTTGAATGGTGTGAGGCAGACCACCACTTCTGAATCACAGGGCCAGGAAAGGTGATGACTCGCCAGGGTCACACAGCCTGGCACAGCCCTGGAGGCCCGGGTGAGTGAAGCCAGATCAGGCTCCTCTCACAGCCTTCGTGATGGGTCTGGGGATGTCTCCTCTTCAAGGTGGAAGGGACGAGCCGAAAGGAGAAGGCCAAGCAGAGACCGCTGGCCCTGAACACAGTGGAGATGCTTCGCGTGGCCAGCTCCTCTCTGGGTAGGTGAGGCAGTTGGGAGGCTCTTCACTGGGTCTTGGGAGCAGGCCAAAGGGCCTGGGGTCATGGGGTGTGAGCCCTTCACGGAGGTCACATTACAAGATGGAGGCCCCGGCAGTGTCTTGGCTCAGGTGTGGCCTGAATCCAGTCTGTCCTTGGTTTCCTCTCTGAAATGCAGATCATAGCAGCATCTGCTTTCCTTATGAGATAGGTTTTTACAAACCCCAGGTGTCACATGAATGCATGGATGCTGCTGTCTTTAAGAGGCCACTCTGGGGTTGGCAGTGGCCTACAGACTGAGTGGGGGAGGGTTGCCGTCTGCCCCAGAGACCCCGATAATCCCAGCTGCCAGTGCTGAGCCAGCAGGGCCGGATATCATTGTCTGGACTCCCTTAGCCGGCTGAGGAGCAGCAGAACACACATGAAACATGGGGTGCCCTGAGACTGTCAGAAATTTAAGGTGTGGACTTTGATGGTGCAGACTCAGAGCCTAGGCCTTGTGGGACAGGTGCTCCTCTCCAGTCCCTCGTGTGCCCCCAGGCCTTCCACCTTGCTCACTAGCTAGTTTGCTGAGTAAGGTGCCGCCTTTGGCATCGGGGAGATTTGGTTTCACATCCTCCCACAGTTATTAGCTGGGCATGACTTTGGGTCCTCTGGGTCTCCTCTGTCATAGAAAAGATTGGGATTGAGGACCCCTCAGGGCCCTTCCTGCTCCAACCAAATGACCATCTGAGCCCGTTTTTTTGTAGGAATGGGACCCCAGCATGCCATGCAGATAGCAGAAAGACTTTACACCCAGGGCTACATCAGTTATCCCCGGACAGAGACGACCCACTATCCAGAGAACTTTGATCTGAAGGGGTCCCTGAAGCAACAAGCCAACCACCCCTACTGGGCCCAGACGGTGAGTGGCAATGGCAGTGGCAGCTCCTTCCAGGATGCTGCTTGGGCCAAGGGCAAGAAGCGCGTTACTCTGGGAAGCATGGCTCAAAGTCTGAACAAGGCCTCTCTAGAGAGAGGTATGAACTGGGAGCAGATTTCTGGGGGCCTGGGGCCAGCTGGAAAGGGTGGGGGAGGATGGATGACTCACTTACTACTGCCACAGATTCTCCAAGCCGCTCCTTGGCTTGGTTAGATTTGGTGGTTTCTGTAGGTGTCCATCCAGCTTTATAGACTCCTCCTCTTCTGCCCTAGAGGTGGAGGTGGACCCAGGATGGGGGTGGGTACTGGAGACAGAGGCCCGGATCAGACTTGCCTCCCTGCACCAAGTGACCCAGATGAGCTGATGCCACCTTGGCAGCTTCAGAAGGGAGCAGGGCATGCTGGGGAACTGACTGGCTCTTGGTCACTGCACCAGACCCAGATCAGACCCACTTAGAGTGCAGAGTGTTAAAGAGACTGAGCATGATGCCCAATGTTCTAGGCTGAGTTTTGGTCCCATAAAGGCAGGACAAAGAGCAGCCCTGTTCTCTAGGAGCTTTCCTCTAAAGGGGCACAGAGAGGGGCGGCTAGGTGGTGCAGTGGATAAAGCACCAGCCTTGGAGTCAGGAGTATCTGGGTTCAAATACGGTCTCAGACACTTAATAATTACCTAGCTGTGTGGCCTTGGGCAAGCCACTTAACCCCATTTGCCTTGCAAAAACCTAAAAAGAAAATAAAAATAAAGGGGCACAGAGGAAGAAGAGGTTGTATCATGTTCCTACCTAAGGGGTCACTCCAAGGGTACAGGAGGAGGAGGGGGAGGCCCTTAGATCAGGCTTCTGAGGGGAGCTGAAGGGCTGGGGTGAAGGCTGAGGACAGTTTGAGCAAAGGTTGGGAAGCAGAATAGACAGACAGCTACTTTGGCCAGAGCAGCCAGTGTGTAAAACGAGGCAGCCTGCACCCTTATTCCCTCTGCCTGGACCCATCCAGTCTTCTGTCCTGTCTCCACTTGCCTCAATCCCATCCACACTGAATCGGCTACTTGAGAGTCTTCCTTTGGCCAAACCCTGCTCAGAAATCTTTGGTGCCCCCGCTCTCTCAGCCCCTTCCCCACTGACGAGGCTCTCTCCTGTCTCAGATCTCCCCTCACAGACCAGCTTGTTCTGTTCTGTGGCGTCAGATATTGGCTGTCATCGCTCTTAAGAGGGCTTGAAATGCCTTGTATCACTCCTATTTCAGGTCAAGTCCTGAGTCTCCATACATCTCTGTGGGTGCTGTTCTCGTGACTCTCCTTGCCTGTGGGGCACCCGAGAGGCCTCCCTTCCATTCCTGGGCTTTTCTTTCATCTCCCTCAGGTGAAGCAGCTGTTAGCAGATGGCATCAACCGGCCAAGAAAGGGCCATGACGCAGGGGACCACCCCCCAATCACACCCATGAGATCTGCTACAGAGGCAGAGTTAGGTATGTATGGCTGGGGAAATCAGAGGAGTGGTCAGGGACAGAGGAATGCCCAGGAGCCCCTTGAGCCCCCAAAGGGTCCAAGCCATACCCAGGCTGCTGGGAAAGGAAGTGGGGAGACCAGCCCTGGGACTCTCCTGACCCCTCCTCAGAGCTCTCCCTGGCCCTGCTGTCTGGAGGGGCTAGTGTGAAGGGTGACAGAGAGTGAGGCTCTGGGAGCAAGATGAGGGGTGTTGTGAGACACTCAAGAGACTTGGGTGCCAGGAGCAAGGACAGCCCACCATCTCAACCCTTCAGATTCTGGGAGGATTGTCCAAGGAGGTTTGTAGGGGAGCTGGTGTTGGTTGTAGGGTCGGGTTTGAATCCTGACTCCCTCACCAGCTTGGTGGTTTGAGAAAGGCAGTGTCCTTGACATAATTTCCCCTGCCCGTAAAGAGGAATGTCCAAAGGAATACACTTTAGCCTCCTGCATTGCTCCAAGAAAAGGCCCTTCTACATTGGTAGAGGGTTCCCAAGTAGTCAGGCCTGGAGGATGAGCAGGGGAGACTCGGGGCCCTTTGGCCGGATCAGAGAGGAGAGGTGGCAGCACAGATCGTGGGGAGCACCTGGCTTTATCTGGCCCATGGCTTGTTTCAGGGGGTGACGCCTGGAGACTCTACGAATACATCACCAGACACTTCATTGCCACTGTCAGCTATGATTGCAAATATCTCCAGAACACCATCTCTTTCCAGATCGGGCCAGAGCGTTTCACCTGCTCAGGGAAGACGCTCATCTCCCCAGGTGAGAGGAGAGTGGCAAGCCGAGTGCGCTGCGCCTCAACCTTTGGTGGAGGTGGGAAGTGGCCCTCTGGTGCTACATCCATACCTCCCCAGGACCTTGGCTTCCCTTGGGACCTTCCCTACCTGGCTGTGCATCCTCTGAGAGCCCAGGGTCCCCTCCATCTTCCAGCAAGACTTAAGGAGAGGAGGGAGAACTCGGTGGAAATTGTAGGGGCTCTGAACGGCCTAGTGGTTTGTGCCTTCTCTCATCAACAATGTGGCAGTGCTCCTTTGGGCATGGCAATGTCCTAGGGACCAACAAGGCAAGGCAGGTCTCCCCGGGCAAGAGGGGGGGGGCAGGGCTGTCTGTGAGACAGGTGTATTGGGGCTTCTTCGAGGCCCCACCAAGGGACCAGCAGCCACAACCTGGAGCTCCCTCTGATGGAGCAGGCTGAGGTGGGGCCAGTGCCGATCCCCCTGATGGGAGAGGGCTCCTGGGAGGGGCTTCATGAGATAGGGCCAAAGGCAGGCCCTGACCACAAGGAGCTCCCAGGCTGATGGATGGACAGCAGTCTGGCCAGTGACCCCTGTCTAAGGTCATAGAGTCTTGGAGGACTTTCCAAAGTCATTGGGGGAGTCCCACTCCCCACATAAAGAGGCAGGCATTTCCTTGGCAGTATTCCCAGTAGTCATTCCCCCTTGTTCTTGAAACTTTCCAGCGGGGGGACTCCCTCCTCCCCAAGCCAGGCCAGACTTTGTCTATAGACCGGTCTGATTTGGGGGCTGCTTGTTTGTCCAGGTTTCACTGAGATCATGCCTTGGCAGAGCATCCCCCCTGAGGAGAGCCTCCCCAGCTGCCAGAAGGGGGACATCTTTGCCCTCAGCGAAGTGAAGATGCTGGAGAAGCAGACAAGCCCCCCCGATTACCTGACCGAGGCTGAGCTCATCACACTGATGGAGAAGCATGGGATTGGTAGGTACCTCTGCCCAGCAGCAGGCAGTGCTCTCCTGGGACCTGGCACCAAGCTGTGGCCTTTCCTCTGGAAGAGTCAGGAGGACAAATTAGAGAAAGGTCCCACAAAGCAGAGGGACCCATTCTGTGGGTGGGGCCTCCTGAGCCTTCTGGTCCCAGAGCTGACCCCCCCCCCCACACACACACACTTCTTCTCTGGATGTGTCGTCCCTGAGCTACCTGCCAGGCCAGTTTGTTTAGGAAGCCCCTTTTATCTGCAAGGGTCACTCTCCCCAGATGGCCTGAAGACCCTCTCCCCTCCTCCTGACTTACCTCTTCAAGGACATCCTCCCTCTTCCCCATCACCCAGGTTTCCAACTCCTTTGTACATCTTGTCCTTTGTCTCCTATATCCTTCCCTCCCCTGGCACTGCCCCGACCTCACTCATCACAACAAAAGCACTGGGAGAGATCCAGTGAGTATCCCTCCTGGTCCCCGGGGACCCCCCAGCTTCTCTGATTCCCTGGCCCCTGAATACAGGAAGGACTCTGATCTATGTGCAAGACAGGCTGGGAGCAAGAGAGGGTCTGAGCTGAGCCACTTTTTGGTCTGGAAGCTGCCACAGGTGGTGGGAAACAGGACATGGACAGGACCCACTGGGACCCCACGATCTGTCGACAGCCCCAGGACCCAGAGATAAACCCTTGTTATCTGGGCTACCTCCCACCCCACCCCAAACTAGGATTCTGTCTGCCTCAGTAGTCTTTACTAGGAGAGAAGGGGGGGTGGGAGGAGACCCCCACAGCCTCGTCTCCCTGGTATCTCAGGCACAGATGCCAGTATCCCTGTGCACATCAACAACATATGCCAGCGGAATTATGTGACTGTGGAGAGCGGGCGCAGGCTGAGACCGACCAACCTGGGCATCGTCTTGGTCCATGGCTACTACAAAATAGGTAGGGGCCGAGTGTCCGGGAGGAGGGCTCCAAAACCAGAGGGTTTCACTAGATGGCAGGACAGGGTTTTAGTTGGAGCCTCAGGCCAGAGAGAAGTCTCAGGCCAGTCAAGGAATGGCCTGGACACGGAAGGGAGGGTGAGAGCTGGGATGCTCGTGGGGCCCTGGGTTGTCTGAGCTGGCAGGGACGTGCACACATGTGTTACCTGTAGAGGACTCACAGATGAGGCAGCCTCTTCTGCCACACCCAGCCTCACCATCCCCCAGTGCCAACAACTTCCCCAACTCCCCCAGGCTGGAAGGCCCTTCCTTGGCCTTTCCCCAAGGCTTTTCCCCTCCTCCCCAGTCTCCGGGTCCTCTATCTGTGGCACATTCTCCAGGCATTGGCATGATGTCGTGACACAGGAGGCAACAAAACTATGTTGATGACCTGTCTTGACTCACCACCTTGAGGGGTGACAGATGGACAAGTGTTCCCTCCTGGTGACCGGGCCTGGCCTGGGGGGAGTTGAGACCCATTTGCCCAAGTGTCTCCTTTGGCATCAGTCATTTACTCCGTGATGTCAGGGACATGTGGGCGGAAGAGCCCGGGTCAGAAATTGGGGAGGCTTGCTGGCTGGGCCCGGGGCAAGGTGGCTGCTGACCACCTGCCTGCCCTCTGCTTCTTGGCCAGATGCAGAGCTGGTGCTCCCGACGATCCGAAGCGCCGTGGAGAAGCAGCTGAGCCTGATTGCCCTGGGCAAGGCTGACTACCAACAGGTGCTGGAACATACTCTAAACATCTTCAAGAGGAAGTTTCACTACTTTGTGGACTCCATCGCAGGTGAGGCCCTGCCACCTCTCCTGACTCCTGCTGGGGCCTCCTCCCCTTGCTTTCTCCAGGGCCTTCCTCACAGGGCCTCTTTCCCTCTTTAGGGCTTAGGTACCTGGGCAGTGGGCAGGGGAAGTAACTGGCCCTTCACCATCCTTGGTGGGCACTGGGTCTCCCAGCTCTGTCCTCTTCCCTTAGCAAAACTCATCCCAAGGATGCTTCCTGGGCTTCCAAGCCCCCCTCTCCTGAGCTCCCCCCTCCTGGGAGATCAGAAAGGGCTTCCTGGAGGGGGCAGTAGCTGAATGGGGCTTTCCTGGAGCTGCCCTTTAGTAGTATTTGTC
Organism: Macrotis lagotis; assembly: GCF_037893015.1. Classification (NCBI taxonomy): domain Eukaryota; kingdom Metazoa; phylum Chordata; class Mammalia; order Peramelemorphia; family Peramelidae; genus Macrotis; species Macrotis lagotis. Next base: position 697,621,435 of record NC_133666.1, read on the forward strand.
AGGGACAGGTCCTGGACCTGCAGTTTCATTAGTGTAGGGGGCCCCCCAAGATGGCTCTCAAGGGCCCCAAGGGTTCCCCCAGCCAGGGTGGGCTCGGCCCCAGGCCCTCTGTCTCCTGGTGCCAGATACAGCGGAGCATAGCCCCCATGCCCCCAGCAGAGCAGCACTCCCTTACCCAGAAGAAGCTGGGGCCACTAGTGCAGGAGGAGGCCATGGCCCCTTCCTCCCAGTGGGGACCCCAGGCTTCAGCAGGCCGAGGTCTGACCATGGGCCCCAGACAGATGCAGAGAAGACCCTTTAGAAACCCACCATCCAAGGATAGCAAGGAGGAAGTTGGGTGAGTTTACAACCTTTGTTAATCGTTTGCTGTGCTGTGTGCCCGTTCTGATGGGAGTTGGGCAGAAGAAAGGAGCCCCTGCTACCAAGGAGATTGTATTCTGATGGGGCAGCCTGGTGAGCCCAGGGAGTGTCCTGTCTGCTGCCTTCCTGGAGAGAGGGGACCCCACCCCCCAGTGAGAGCTCAAGCCCAGGTCTGACAGGTCTTGACCTGGTGCCAACCCGCTGGATTCTCAGCCTCTGCCCAGGGGCTTGGGCCTTGGCTCAGGGGGGGCATCCATACCTTACAGGCCAGGTCAGACAGCTGAGCCATAGAAAGGGAAGAACCTTGAAGAGAGCAGAAGTGCCACAAACTCCCAGGGCAGGGTTCTGTGGGGAGGGGGAGGGGGCTCTCCCCTAAGATCCCAGGTTATGACAGGCAGCTCAGCCCTTGGCAGGAGAAGAAAACCCTTTGCAAAGTGCCTGTAGGGAAACATGGAGAACCCACAGCTGGGTGGTCTCAGTTGGGTGGCTACCTGCGGAATGTAAGTGTTTGATTAAGCACCTACTGTTTGCTAGGCGCCATCCTAGGAGTGGACCATTGTCTTTTTTTAGGTTTTTTTTTTTTTAGCAAGGCAAATGGGGTTAAGTGGCTTGTCCAAGGCCACACCATTAGGTCATTCTTAAGTGTCTGAGACCGGATTTGAACCCAGGTACTCCTGACTCCAGGGCCGGTGCTTTATCCACTGCACCACCTAGCCACCCCAGACCATTGTCTTTTATTCCTTTGCTCTTGTCCCTGTACCCCTTTGACCCCCTTGATCATGCAGGCAGCATGGGCTCTGGAACCCTGCTTCTGCCCCTCCAGGTTGAGGGCCCTCAGCAGGCCCCTTCTCAGATCCCAGCTGTTGGTCCTCCTGGTCTCACAGCCCAGGTTCCGGCCCACTGCCCCATGGTCTCCAAGCGCTGGGCCCTTATCTCCCACTGATTCCTACCAGTCACTCCTCTTGACACCTTGAGGTAACCAGCTCCCCTTGCATCTCATCCAGCAGTGGCTGGAGACAAGCTGGGTCCCCGGGGGCACCGCGCAGCCACCTGCTCTTCTGGCCTCTGCACTGGCGCCTCTAGTTGTGTCCTGGCTCTGAACAAGTTCAAGCTCTTCCTGTTTGCCACCTCTTATGATGGCACCAGCAGAAGGACAAGCAGGACGTTTACCAGGACAGGCTTCCAGAAAGGACTGGCAGGCTTCTGTATGCCCATGGTGGGCTCAGCCCTTCCCTGAGAAATGGGCACCTCCCGTCCTGCATCTTTGCTACTTCAGATAGTGTTGCACTGAACAGGTGGCCTCCTACTCTCCTGGACTTTCTCAGGAGAAATATGTCCAAGGGGATGAAGAGTCCAGTGAGATGGAGCCTGTGAGGATGGGGTGGGGGGCTGCATCGGCCCCTGCCACCTTTGATTGTCCCAGCCTGTAGCTGAGTGTGAAATGAAACACCCGCCCATTGTTTGGACGTGCACTTGCCCCATGATGAGTGAACCTGTCCTGTTGGGGTCTGCCCTCTTGGCAGTGCCCATCCCAGAGGGGACTTCTCTTCCCCCTCTGCTCCTTGAACCATCCTCCTCCCATCTTCACACTTGAGATACTCCTAGGAAGTGGGACAGGAGCGGCAAGGTCACTTGGGGTCAGCTTTGACTCAGGCCTTTTGACTACCGAGCCGAGGCTGGCTCCTCTGCCATGTCAGTTGTCTCCCTCGCAAGTGCAGCTTGTATTGGTGCCATCACCTCCATCTTTGTGCCTCTCCCAGAGCCACACCCAAGGCAGTGCATACTGTAGGTGCTTAATAGGTGTTGAATGAATGAATGACTGAGCTTAAAGTTTCCTTTTTAACCAAGTCAGACTAGAGGGAAGCAGGTTTTACCACCCAGTGGCCTGTCTGGTCCAGCAGGGTCAGAAAGGGGCTTGGTCGGGAAATGCCAGGCAGAGCTTTGGGCCAATGCTTGGAGACTTCCCGGCTCCCTGGGCCCAGGCTCTCAACAGCTGGCTCCTCTGGTGCTGCTCCTTGAGCCTGTGCTCTATACACCTCTTGGTGCCAGCTGGCTGTGTGGGGCACCGGGCAGGGGTCCGATGTCCATTCTTGCCTTTCTCGTCCTTCAGGCATGGATGAATTGATGGAAGTGTCTTTCTCACCTCTCGCTGCCACTGGCAAACCTCTCTCCCGGTGTGGGAAGTGTCATCGTTTCATGAAGTACATCCAGGTAAAAGTCCCCATGCCCAAGCCCAGCCCCCCTGGGCAGAGTAGGAAGGGGAGACCTGGCCATCTGCAGTTTGCCGCTGCCCCCTGTGAGCCTGAGGAGGCACAGGGCCTGCCGGCCACCTGCTGCCAACATAGCTCATGGAATCTGGTCCCCTCCTCACAGAACGGGGGGAGGTGGACCTATCCTCTGCGAGGGCCATCACTGTCACTGTGGCCTGGAGGGTAGTCTGGATGGTGTAGAAGCTCTTGCTAGCTTCTTGGGGTGCCCCCTCATCCTGAGGCCTCTGCAGTCTGTGCCTGTTGCTTCTAGGCCAAGCCCAGCCGCCTGCACTGTTCTCACTGTGACGAGACCTACACGCTGCCCCAGAATGGCACTATCAAACTGTACAAGGAGCTACGCTGCCCCCTGGACGACTTTGAGCTCGTCCTCTGGTCCTCAGGCTCCCGGGGCAAGAGCTACCCCCTGTGCCCCTACTGCTACAACCACCCGCCCTTCAGGGACATGAAGAAAGGTAGAGCCTGTGGGCCCAGGGCTGTGGGAATGATGACGGCTCCCATCTGTGGGACGCTTCCTGTGTGCATGTGTTTGGGGAGGGTCTCTCACGGCACCTTGCGTGGTGGTCTTTGGAGCTCTTCTTGGACAGGTCACTGGTTTGGGGGAGGGGAGAGAGGCCCGGGTCCACATAATACTGCCCACTAGAACAGGGTTGTCAGGGTCAGAGAGCCTCAGGTAGGCAGCTGGTGTGTCCTAAGCATGTGCCAGACCCAGTGGACCAAGGCCAGGGAGCAGATCCAGGTAAATGCAGTGAACACAGGGCGCTTAGTGACAGGGAGGGGCCTGGCCATCTGGGGGGGGGGTGGGGTTGGGAACAACACCCAGATGGGGAGAGGCCTGTTTGTGTGGAGCCCAGTGCTGAAGGAGCTGGGAGATTCTGAGAGGCAGGGCGTAGAAGGGAGGGTTTGCCTGGCCTTGGGACCGCCTGGACAAAGGTGGCAGAGGTGGGGAGGGGAGGCAAGCTGCATGAGCTTGGGGGTAGAGGCCTGAGGGAATCACTGGAGCATGGGGTGGGGGTCGTGGTGAGATGGCTGGAGGAGGAGCGGAGTGGGTGAGCCTGGAGGCAGGGAGGCGGTCTGGTCTCATCCCCCTAGCCTTGGCAGCCTGGGGAGAGAAAAGGAGGGCTTGACTGCCACCTGGTGGGTGGGCTGTGCCAGAGTAGAGGGAAGGGGAGGGGGAGCACCAAGTGCTCCTCATTTCACTGGAATTTTCTCTGGAAACTTCAATCCCTTAACTTCTGAGCTGGACCAGCTCATCACTGAGGTGGGGAGACAGCACAGGTGAGCCCCAGCCTCCCACCCAGTGCCTGCCATTCTTGGGTTGGCTCACAGCCTCCTCCCCAGTGCCTACTGTCCATGGGTCGGCTTGTGGCCTCCTGGCCCGTGGCAACTGAGGCCACCTCCTCTCCTCATCTCTCTGCAGGGATGGGCTGCAACGAATGCACACACCCCTCCTGTCAGCACTCGCTCAGCATGCTGGGCATCGGCCAGTGCGTAGAATGTGAGAGTGGCGTGCTGGTGCTGGACCCCACCTCTGGCCCCAAGTGGAAGATGGCCTGCAACAAGTGCAGCGTGGTGGTCCACTTCTTTGAGAATGCCCACCGCGTCCGGGTCTCTGCGGACACCTGTGAGGCCTGTGAGGCCGCCCTGGTAGATGTTGACTTCAACAAGGCCAAGTCGCCCCTACCGGGAGATGAGACCCAGCACACAGGCTGTGTCTTCTGTGACCCAGTCTTCCAGGAGCTGGTGGAGCTGAAGCATGCGGCCCCCTGCCACCCTATGCACCGCAGCGGTCCTGGAAAGAGGCAGGGGCGAGGACGGGCCAGGGGCCGCCGCCCTGCAGGGAGGCTCAACCCACGGCGGCCCAAGGACAAGATGGCAGCCCTGGCCGCCTACTTTGTATGATGCCCCTGCCCCGAGGACCTCTTTTAAAGCCTGGACCCTTGAGGGCCCCGCAACCATTAAAGCTTTGTTTCACTTCTTCAGAGGGAGGAGCCTTGGCATCTTTGTCATTCTTGCAGGCATCTCCTGGCTAGGCTGGGCCAAAAAGCCTATGGGGTTCAGTGATCTGTGACTAAATCCATCACAGACGATGACCACCACGGGGCATGGGACATGGGGCATGGGGCCCCCCAAGGTGTAGTTTCAGGGGCTGCTGTGACCAAATGCTCTGATCAGGTTTCTGAGGCAGAGCCTTAGGCCCTGTCTGACCTTATGGGGTACACTTGCAGGAGGCTTTAAAGGGGGACCTGGGGAAGCTCCTTCTCCTTTTCCCAGCCTGCACCACACTGTAGAATAATCTTCAGTTCTATCTTCTGGGCTGGGTGGACAGCTGGGGGAGAAGCAGGCAGAGTGTTCCTTCCCTCCCCCTTCCCCTCCATCCTTTGGAGTATCTTCTAGCAACCCCTGGCCAGGCTGGGCTCTGGGGCCCTTGATGCTCTACTAGCTGGGGGGGGGGGGGGGGGGCTCAGAGCAAGGGACTGCCCCTCCCTGCCCTCTTCCAGCTTCAGAGCTGTTTTACAATTTTCCCCCCAATCTTACTCCCCCCCCCCCCCAGAAGGCAATTTGTCAGTCTTTCCATTGTTTCCATGGTAAACATTGATCCAAATTGAGTGTGATGAGAGAGAAATCAGATCCTGAGGGAAGAAACATAAAGTACAAGAGATAACAAGATCAGACAATAAGATAGCAGGGTTTTTTTCTAAATTTAAGGTAATTGTCCTTGGTCTTTGGTCAAATTCCACAGTTCTTTCTCTGGATACACATGGAATTCTCCACCATAGACAGCCCCAGATTGCTCCTGATTGTTGCACTGATGGAATGAGCAAATCCATCAAGGTTGATCATCACCCCCATGTTGCTGTTAGGGTGGACAGTGTTTTTCTGGTTCTGCTCATCTCACTCGGCATCAATTCATGCAAATCCCTCCAGGCTTCCCTGAATTCCCGTCCCTCCTGGTTTCTAATAGAACAATAGTGTTCCATCACATACATAGACCACAGTTTGCTAAGTCATTCCCCAGTTGAAGGACATTTACTCAATTTCCAATTCTTTGTCACCACAAACAGGGCTACTATAAATATTTTTGTACAAGTAATGTTTTTACCCTTTTTCCTCTTCTCTTCAGGGTATAGACCCAGTAGTGGTATTGCTAAAGGGTATGCACATTTTTGTTGCCCTTTGGGCGTAGTTCCAAATTTCTCTCCAGAAAGGTTGGAAATGTTCACCGCTCCACCAACAGTGTAATAATGTCCCAGATTTCCCACAACCCCTCCAACACTGATCATTATCCTTTCTGGTCATATTGGCCAGTCTGAGAGGTGTGAGGTGGCATTTCAGAGAAGCTTTGATTTGCATTTCTCTAATAACAGCTTCAGAACTTTCTATCCTGACTACACGAATCCCAAACCACCCCCAAGAATAGAAACACACCCCCTTGCCCACCCACAGATCCTGGCAGAGAAAGGCAGTGGGAGGTGATGGAGAGCACAGGGCCCTTTTCTAGTCTCTCTGGGATGCTGTGACCTTGGCTGAGTCACCTTGTCTCAGTTCCTCTGGGCCAGAGGGTCCCTGGCTGCAGTGATGGGCCGCCCGCTGGACTAGCTGGCAGGAGACACAATGTCTAGTCCAGGACTGGTTCACTGGCTTTGGACAAATCGCTTCACATGTGCACCCCAGCCTCAGTTTCCCCACTTGTAAAAGGAGATTGGGTCAGATTCCTGAGATCTTTTGTGAAAGATCTAATGTGAGATTCCATGGGTGAGGTTTTCCCCATAAAGTAGAAGAAAAGGGTGAAGACTAACCCGGTGGACCGGCTGCTTCCTGCTCTTTGTTCCCATTTCCTGTGGAGGCCACAGGAAGTGACTGAATTCCTGTGCTGTGGCCCAGTGGACTCCAGGGCCTTCTCGCCCAGCTCCGGGGGAATCTCCTTTTTCCTTAGCTTTTGAGCTAATCCTGGAGCCAGGTTACTTCCCCTTTGACTCTAGGCCAGACGGCTCACTCACCTGCTGGGGCCCAGGTCCTCAATCATCATTGGTCATTGATGAGGGGGACCAGGCCCTGAGCTAACCCCTGGGGATGCCACTGTTGGGGATGAGAATGACCCTCCTCACCCACTGTTCAGATCTGAGCAGCCCCTTTCAAGGAAGGGCACAATCTGGGGTGGTGGGGGCCCAGAGACTCTGCTATGGGAAGGCCCGCAGAGCCAGAGGGGAGAACGGAACGATTTAGGGAAGATGCCGGATGAGCATCGAGGGAGGGGCCTCTCCACAGGCCCAGGGCGTGACGGTCAGGCTCCCAGGAGTGGGGACACAAAGGTGTCTTGGTAAAGCCAGGCCTGCCCCCAACAAAGCCCCCAGGGTCCACACGCTTTGTCAGGACCCCCCCCCCCCAGGACCCGGGGAGACGGGGGTGCTGTGCCGTCTGGATTGCAGAATAGGAAGCTGAGGCTGAAAGTCGGGGTGTTTGCCCAGGCACGACCCGGGGAATAGGGGAATGTGCAAGTTGAACTTGGGTCTTCCTGAGTCCAAAAGCTGAGCCCTCCGCCCCGGGATGAGGGAGGAGGACGGAGGGAAGGTTCCGAAAGACCGATTCTGCCTTGATGGCGGGAAGAGCAGACCCGGGAGGAACGGGCCTCCGGCCCGGGGTCCCAATCCCCTTCCTCTCAGCTTGGTCCTCAGGACGCCAGAGGGAGGAGCAGCGCTCGGGGACGGAGTGGGCTTGTCGGACAGGAGGACTGTGCCCGGGGATGGCTGGGACGTGGCCTCTGCAGCCCCTGCCAGTGGGCCCCGGGCCCACTTTCTGCCCTGTCCTGCCTGGTTGGTCCATGGGGCTCTGGGGGCCGCCACGTGCCCGGTACACTACACGTACTCTGTATCT